>NC_079472.1:37871985-38174680 GCF_026250575.1 Diorhabda carinulata
GGAAAACTTTTTCATTATCCGCTCAAGAAAGCTTCAGGCACATTCTTGACTGTTGAGTCTTTGAGCATCTGTCAAATTTTTCTGTAAAAATTGAAGTAACTGAAAACTGGGAACCTTTATACGTTTGATATTTGAGATAAAATTATATCTGAATTTATTCAAGATATCAAAATTGTTATATACTGTGCTTTTCAGATAAAAGTATCCACCTTTAATAACTTTTGTAATACTGGTATTTAGAAAAAATCCAAAAACACGTCAATTTATGTTGGAAGGGGCAAGCATTATGGCTTATTTAAACTTACTGGAAAAGCCACCCCCTCACCCCTAGCAGCATCCCCTTTATTTTTTTAAATTACTTTTCATATTTTTTATGTAAAATTTGGATACTCCTCCTTGAGCTGATTTCAAAAATGTATAATACTTGTAGGTTAAAGTGGTTAGTTTATGAGATAAACAATTTTTCTTTTAAGAGCACAAATTTTACTTATTATTTACTTTCACCTTATTTGCCTGTACTAAAATGGGTTGTACAACAGTTCAAACTCTTTAATCTTTTTAACTGTGCTATTTATTATGAAGTTACAATAAGTGTTCAAAATGAGTACCATTCACTTCCATACAATGGTATAATCTATTTTGAAATGCCTCTCTGACATTGCTTAATACGGCTGGATTTAATTGTCGACATTCATTTTCTATCCTCTCTCGTAAATCATCCAGAGATTCTGGTTGGGTAGCATAAACTTTTGTTTTTAAATACCCCCATAAAAAGAAGTCTAGGGGTGTTAAATCCGGTGACCTAGGTGGCCACTCCATCATCTGCCCCCTTCTACCTATCCAACGGGCGGGGAATGTTTCGTTTAAAAATTGTCGGACAGGCATAGCATAGTGTGGGGGAGCTCCGTCTTGTTGAAATACCAGTAAATCTTCGGAAAGGTTATCATCATTTTCTATTATTGTTGTAATACGTGGGTCAACCCCTTCCCTGAGTAACTCAAGATATGATTCACCATTTAAATTTCCGTTGATGAAGAAAGGTCCGACAATGTGGTCACCTAGGATACCACACCAAACGTTTAACTTTTGGGGATGTTGTGTATGGAATTCACGCATAATATGTGGATCACTTTCAGCCCAATATCTACAATTATGCCTACTTACTAAGCCATTTAATGACCATGAGCATTCATCAGAAAAGCAAATATTGTTTAACAATTGTGGATTGTTATTGATAATTTACGTCATTGATTCGCAAAACCCTAGACGACGATCAAAATCATCTTCATTCAACTCGTGCACCAACTTAACTTTGTATGGGTGGTACTTGAATTTATGTAGAACTCGGAAAACTGTAGAAGATGAAACACCGATCGCTCTACTTATTGTTGACAACGATTGGGGTTGTTGAGCCTCTAAGCTGACTTGCCCTAAAATTGCCACTTGGATTGCTTCGTTATTTACGAGTCCCTCTCGCTTATGCACTTTATTGCAAACAGACCCTGTTGTGGTAAATTTCTCCATCAGTTGAATTACATACTTATGAGTTGCATGTCTTCCGTCATGTAATTCGTTAAATATTCTAGCAGCAGCTCTTGCACAATTATTATTTTGGTAGTATAAACCTACAATTTCAATTCTTTCTTGCAAAGAGTAAACCATTTCAGAGAAACAAATAATCAGAAAATAAATAATGTATCAAATTACACTATCAATAGTGACTACAAATTCTAGTTGACAATGTCAAACTTTAATAAAAAGTAGAGTTTTTTGTTGTTTGGATTTTTTAAGTAGAATAAATAGCACAGTTAAAAAGATTAAAGAGTTTGAACTGTTGTACAACCCATTTTAGTACAGGCAAATAAGGTGAAAGTAAATAATAAGTAAAATTTGTGCTCTTAAAAGAAAAATTGTTTATCTCATAAACTAACCACTTTAACCTACAAGTATTATACATTTTTGAAATCAGCTCAAAGAGGAGTATCCAAATTTTACATAAAAAATATGAAAAGTAATTTAAAAAAAAAGGGGATGCTGCTAGGGGTGAGGGGGTGGCTTTTCCAGTAAGTTTAAATAAGCCATAATACTTGCCCCTTCCAACATAAATTGACGTGTTTTTGGATTTTTTCTAAATACCAGTATTACAAAAGTTATTAAAGGTGGATACTTTTATCTGAAAAGCACTGTATAATTGTAGACAACAGAAAATATTTCACATAAAATGAACTCCTCTGCCCTTCGTCTCAATTATATAACTTTCCATACTTTATCAGTTTGGTCTCTCAATAATATATTTCATAATATGGAACTATATACCCATCACTCTAGAGGTATAAAAAAAGTTATTTTAGATCTTGAGTTTCACCTCGTATCGTTAGATAATGGTTCAACTTCTCATCATTTTAATAGCCTTAAATTTACGACGGTAATTATTTGAGGCATATAATTTACTCATTTGAGCCATCTCAGCTTCTTCTCAATATAATGAATACACGCTATTATTGTCAAAATGAAATATGCTGCTTTCATATATCTGAAAATATTACGTCCCATTTTTCACAACACTCAATTATGTGGCGATCAAATACTGTGCAGTTTTGTAATTTTATTGGAAAACAATTTCCAATAGTTGTCGAATTTGAACAAAACATAATTTGATTAACACCTCTGAAAGTTATAGCTTATATTTTTATTACTTCAACTGTGCAAAAATTTCAATAAAATTCAATGATCTCATACATTTTTACAAACTGTATCATGGACATCAAAGAAATATAAATACGTTACATCAAATTGAATGTATTGCATGTATATTGATGGTTTTCAATTGTGTATGATATTAGTTTTATTCGGATTTCCAATTTAATCTTTGACGTCGAATTTAAAATTTCTGTTTCTGTGATATTGAAACATCATCATGATATATTATTCGATTTACACAGCAACTGTAGATAAAAAATCAATCTTTTGTCCCTCAAACTATTTTTCTATTAGGTAACATTTAGTTAAATAACTTCCATTCTAATCCGAACTTCGGTTAAGAAATCTGCATATTTGTTTCATTACTTCAACGGATCAAAGGATATACGAGTCTTATGAGGTTATTATAAGTTTTCTTTGATAACTAGATTGAAATATTTTTTGTTTTATTCCATAATTTAGAATCAGCAAGTATTTGAATGAAGATGGACTCAGCAATCTCCTATTCATTTAGCAGACTGTTGGTTGAAGAACTATTATTTTACAACAAAAAAAAATGATTCTGTCTATTTATATCATATGCTGTTGAAGTCTACGTTCTGTGACTGCAGCTCATCGCGTATTTCGGATTTGCTTTAATTTGGCCTCGTTCTCCCCTGTTTCACAGAGGAAATTTACTTTTGGACGAATTTCAAGTGCGACAAAACTAATAACTTGAGTTTATCGGCCCATAAGATCACTTGACAATATTGATGCAGAGAGAGCTTGAATGTAGCAATCACCACGGCGTTCTGCGCGCAAACGTGTCTGCTCTTGGACTTTCTTATTGTTGTGTGAGGAGAATTCTCCATTAATACCTCAACTTTCATTTATAAATGATGACGATTGAGCAAAAACTGCCAAAATGTGACTAGCATTTTAAAAAAAACGCATCGTAACTTCTTCTGGATGTCATTCCTGATGATGATATCATTAACTTTTTATGTATGTAACTCATTAAATTAAGAGAACCGGATTGACACTAATTTTAAAAATTACAGGAAAAGCTTTTGCATTTACCTTAAGTCACATTACGGTATACGTTATTGGTACTTGGTTCTTCAAGAAAATGTTATTGAATTTGAGCTGGTACGTAAAAATATCACAGGATTTTTTTCCATACCTAGAGGTGTTTGACTTAAAGAAATTTGATTCCAAGATAGTAAAGCAGCACAAACCGCAATATAAGTTACCAGCTCGATATGCATGTTTGTTCCATGAGGTTTTTTGAAGTCCTGTATTTATTTGAACGGTAAAGGACCCTCCAATATTTAAAAAACAACAGCCCGGGAGAAAATATCATGATAACGCCTATTTAAATGAGTCGTAAGAAATCGTCAGAACACGGTATACTCAATATTTAGAGAAGTAACCTACATGATTTTTTTTCAAAACTATGAAGAACAAAACTTTAGGTATGTACAGGGTGACGCAACAGAACGTGAAATTAACAATTATGGTCTAAAAAAATAGATACATTAGATATTATTGAATGAAAAGATATGATAATTAGGAAATTAAATGAAGTTTATTTTTTGAAAATAACGTCATCCAAATGACGGCCCTTTAGAAGACGGCACTCCTCTAAACGCGAACGCAGATTTGTGAAAACTCTAGTCAATAAATCTGGGATGATTGCTGCCATTTCTTTGCGGATATTTTCCTTTAGCTGACTGATGTCCCTCGGTTTGTTCGTGTAGACTTTATGGTTGAGGTTTACACACAAAAAAAATCAAGAAGCGTTAAGTCAGGGCTACGCGGGGGCCAAGGGATATCGCCTTTCTTAGAAATCAGTGTTGCAGGAAACATCTGTCTCACAGCCGCCATAGAGTCATTTGATGAGTGACAGGTCATTCCATCTTGTTGGAACCAAGTTCTCGTATTCGCTTTTCTAGATCTCCCAAATTCTGGAGTCAAATATCCCTCTAGCATCGCAACATAGCGGTCGGTGTTAACGGTGATGTTTCGTCCTAGTGAATCTTCAAAGAAGAAAGGCTCGATAATTTTTTTGTTTGAGATGGATGCCCAAACCGTTACTTTCGGACTATGCAGTGGCTTATGATGTTTCATTTTTGGATTTTTTTCGGTCCAATAACGACAATTTTGTCGTTTTACCAACCCATTTAAATAAAAATGAGCCTCATCTGAAAAACGGATGTTGTCAGAAGTGGAAAATCGACTGAGCATTTCTTCAGCAATTGCCAACCCAAGAAGTTGGAATATGCACGTTCTATTACCTCACCCTGTATAATAAAAAGCAAATAAAAACTTCTGCTATCGTAACCGAAAATTCAATGTGAAAATTAGGGAAGGTGATTGCTTTGAACGATTTGTGGACAGTACTTTATAATTCTCTTAATTTTTACTTATACTCACGTGATTGTGTTACGATCAACCTCAGGATAAATCAAGAATCATTGGTATAGATGTGGACATTGATTTTCAGATATTATTAACATAATCACACACAATTCCAACTAACATCCAATTTCATTATAAAAGAAAAATATTCAGGGGAATCACTAGAAATATATGAGAGCAAATCATCCTCAAACTATTCAGAATTCAGTCAAAATGCCGAACTGATTCCATGTAAACAGCAGATAATTAAAAAATTAAATTTTATGGATAAAACTTGAAGTGATCTATTATAACGTACTGCCCATAATTATCAATGCACTTACCTAAATGGTGAATCCATTGCTGGAAGCATAACTTTCTTTCGCTTATCATGATATTGACATGTTTCTCATTCAGCAAATATTTGATTTGGGAAGACTTATGGTGCTAAATGTAGTAATTATAGTGGATGAGGATAAATAGGTGAAGATTTCTATTGGTAAAATACTAAACCGATTTGTGTTACGTCGCGGTGTCAAGATGAAGAAGATAGCTGTTGAAATATTCTTTTGAACCCTTTTTCACGCGTACGAGATTTTAAAGCTTTAAGGTTTCAACGATGTAGTTTTTTCAGATTTTTAACTATTTCGAAGTACATTCTGACAGTTTCTCCTCCTTTTTTTTAGTTACCCCTTTCTTTACAATTATTGTTGAACAATAAGTAAAATACCTGGTTTTACTTAATACTAATCAACTAGATATGTCACAAGTCTTTTGTAATAGGACCTCCTAGTTAGGTCCGTTAGTATAAAACTCTTCAAACGACGTAGCTCGTTCTTTATGTTAAACAATTCGCGGACAAGCACTATTTCTGACTTCGTAACTTTCACTATAACGGCCGACTTGGGTTTTCACAGATATAATTTCAAAATCTCGCTCGATTGAGTTTATGACGTACCGTTGGAACCGTTGTAGCCGCAGCTTATTTTCCGGATTTGGTTGGGATTGTATCCCAATTAACCAAAAGTACTTCCTGTTTCCTTTTCATATATATGTGAGTTCTCTATATTAACCTTCGATCTAAGTGCATTCCATTCATTCATTTTTCTGTACGAGGAATTGATTGGAAGGAAGACCGATCTTTCTTTACGATGAGGGTTACATGCACACTTTCATTCCATTTGCTCTATGTCTTAAACCATTCTGTCAGTTTGTTTAGATGCCATTGAAGATGTCCAGATACTGTATATACTATACTATATTCTTTGATGCAATATAAACATCTGTCATCTGTAAATGTTGCGATAGTTGTGTACATTATCGTGGATAATCTTCTGTATCACTTCATCACATTATACTATAAAAACAGCCACCTTGTATATATATATATATATATATATATATATATATATATATATATATATATATATATATATTTCGGCTGACTCATAAATAATATTTGCCTGAACAATCCAATTTTACAAACGTATCATTTAAACAACAAAGTCAATTCTGTGCAACGGTCGAGCCACTAAGTATCCAATTAAAAGTTTTATTTACAAAACTTTTCCCATAAATTTCAGTTTACCTCTGTTAAAACTCATTCAAACGTTGATTCGTTTTCGGCTTCAACGGATTCTACTTTTATTGACTATAACTGAAATCAAAGTGGTTTTCGATTTAGAAATTTTACAAAATCATAAGTTTTAGAATGCTCAGTAGTCGTATTGGAAATTATTACATAAACGGAAACTCATTTATAGAACCATTTTTAATAAACTACTTATATAAAATGAGTATAAAGCTGTACAACTTTTATTCAATTCTAATAAGCAACTTACCTTTTCAGGAATCATAGTATAGGGGAAATAAGCTAAGTGGATATTTAAAGTAATAAATTACGTTCAGATGAATTTTTGAGCCTGTTATACTTGTCAATCATGAAGTAATATGATTTATTTCCGAATTGGCAGCGCTTTATCAGTTCTTAAAGTATTTCGACATTGCTGGAGCTCTCTGTAGTTACTTGAAGATATACAAAGCAATAAATTGGCAAGTGTGATGATTGCAGTATACAGAGAAAGTTTGATATATGGAACGCCCCAATTATCTTGGAAACGGCTTATACAGTTTCTATAAATCATTAAAAAAACTATAGAAATTATTTCACAATATTAATTTATTGCTCGGTTCTGCATGATCGAGAACTTGAATCCGGTAAATTTCTTGAATTAGAACTTTTATGAATTTCGGAATATTGTGAATCACAATTATGTGAGTTCTCGTTTGTTGGAAGACTAGTGAAAAAGCAATTTTTCCTATAAATTCTCTTCTGGGGTTAGAATCATAATTAAAATCCCGAGCGGCATAATCTTCCGTCACGAATCCAATCTCCTTGACAACCACGGTTACAAGCTGGCACATTTGTTGGAGCACGTCCCATTTATTAACAAAAGCGTCATCAAATCTGACGTGTCGAAGAAATTTAAATCTTGAGATTGAAAGGGTTAATTTGAAAATTTCTACACCAGTTCCATTCCTTTTCTATAGCTCTTCCAAAATAATGCGATTACATTTTTCAACTCCAGCAAGATAAATTGGTTCAAATAGTGCTTCAGCTCTACAATATTGATGCATAGGACATGGTGATCACGAAAACTACCTCTAGATAATTCAATTCTTTTGTTGGTATTTTCTACAATAACATCCAACATGTCATTAAGAAAGAAATAGCACCATATATCGATTGGATTTATCCAACCATTTGTGACAGTTTTTGGCACTGGAAAATGGGATACAATATTATCTGACCGGGCACTATCAATGCTGGAGTACCACAAGATAGTGTACTAGGACCTATTCTATTCTTACTCTACATACATGTGAAACTCCAGAGACCTGAAAAACATTACCATAATCACTATATTCGACGCCACTGCTATTCTAACAATAGGAAAGAAAAATGCAGAATTTAACCAACAAGCTACAAACAGCTGTAAATCTATATGCAAAATTGACATTAACGAATTCAGTTCAGATGAACTTCACAATGCCTTTAATAATAAAAAAAAACTTTCCAGAAACAAAGCTCTAGTGTTTGTTCACGTAGTTACATCTTCTAAATCTTGACTACTTCATGGAAAATGAGCGTTGTTAACTAGAAAAAGCATTCATTCCAAACTATTTCCGATAATAACATTGAAAAGATTTTTTATTTTAAAAATTGGAGCAGATGATCTATACGTAAACTCATTATTTTTATTATATTTCTCGTTGGAGGTAAATTCGATTTCTCGCATGTTCTAATTAACAAGCGTATTGGTTGGAATTCATTACAATAGGCAATTAACAAGTCCAGATATGCATGCAATTAGTGCCACCAGAGCTATGCTACCTTATTTTGGAAGTTATTTGGGGAGAAATTTGTGAAGATTTTTTCATTTTTTGTCTTCAGCATTTTCTCATAAAAACAGCAATTAACAACTACCACGTCAATGTAATACTAGTATTCAGATTATGTGATAGCTTTGAAGAATTGAAACTGGAATTTATAAATTGAATTTCTAATTCTAATGGAAACTATTGAGTGAAAATCGAGCTAATAACAAAAGCTACAAAATAGTTAGAAAAATAATAATATCTTGTAATTAATATTGATATTCTAAATGTAAGACCGTATCATGAGAAATTGAAAGTTGCCTTACGAAGATGGTCAGAGAAGGATCTGGTCTGACCTAGAGATGACGGTAGCTGCTGGAAAAATACCACTGTATTAGAAAGTACACAATCTATAGAGCATATGTTTCAAGTTTAAGACGCTATGTTGTTTAGTATTTGTTTGTCAGTGATCAATAGTGAACGTTTTCAGTGAATTTGTAAACATGAAAAAAACTGGTTAACGTTATGTACATGTAACTATGTATAAAATACTTTTTTGGAAGGCGTTAGTCCAGCCATATAAGAGCTGAACTAGATTCTACTCTGGGTGAGACTGCTCCTCCGTTAAAAACAGACCAAATGGTGTCCACCAAATGAGGTGACGATTCCCGAAATGCTGCAGAAAATCCACAAAGCTGTACTGGATGATTGTCAACAGTAAGTGCGCGAGCTATCAGACAGTAGGCGTTTAAAAAAGTGTTTTACATCGCATATTAACTGAAAATTCGGACATGAGAAAGCTTTGTGCAAGATGGGTGCCGCGTGTGGTCACAATGAAACAAAAACAGCGTCGTGAACATCGAATGCTTGGCACTATTCCATAGAAATAAGGACAAATTTTTGCGCCGTTTTATAACCATGTATGAAATGTGGGTCCATCACTCCACACTCTAAAGAAAAAAATAATCAAAACAATGGACTAAAAAGGGAGGACCAACTCCGTTCAATCTGCAGGCAGGTCATGCCATCGGTTTTTGGGATGCACGTCCGATAATTTAAAGGAAAATCTGTCAACGGCGAGTATCGTGCGAACTTATTACAACGATTGAGTGAATAAATCAAGCAAAAACGGCCACGTTTGGCTAAGAACACTGTGTAGGAGCTAGGAAAAGTGTAAGGAGTTAAAAGGATGCTGAGTTGGAAAATAAAGATATTTTTTCTCAAAATTTTTGTGTTTTCTTTGTTGGGCCAGGTACTTCTGGGACCATGCTCGTTTACTACTTTCTCTTTTGCCTATAAAAACAAGTAAACCTCATATAGTTGTTAGTGATCATGCAAACTTAATAATAGGTTGGTATTGAAGCAACGCACTACTGAGAAGATGAGAAGATGCCAATCTTTCTGAGTATTAATTACTTCTTTAAAAACATTCTTATCATATGTTGGAACGACGCCAAAGTCAACAGACTTGCAAAGATAATGTGAAAAATGAGTCGATAAACTATCGCTCATCAAAAATACAACAAATCGTTCATTCAAGTTTTCCATTTTATTCAACTAGTTTTTTCATTGGAACATTTTTGAAATATTTCACTTTATAGATATTAGTGAACTTAAAATTTTTTATATTTCCATATTTTGTATAGAAATTCGTATTTCTATCTCTATTTTTTCAATTATAGTTGCAACTTCAAGCTCGACATAGCTTATGCAAAATAATTTAACGTAAAAACTCCTATCTCAATTTTCTCCCACTCGTACAAAGAAGTAACCATTAGCATAACTGCTTATTTTCATGTATAGATTGACATAGGATTGTGGTGTTCAATTTTTCACTGAATAATAAAAGGTTATTGATTATATTTTATAGTTCAGATTAAGTAGCAAAAATGAGTATAATAAGTACATTACCGGCCAGAAGTCTTTGACCATGCTATGGTTTGCGTGATACATAACAAATGAAAACAATTCGATCGATTTTGATATTCATATTTTGAAGAACATAACTTAATAAAAATCTAGTAATAATCGAACTATTGTTTGTAATTGATCAATTTAAAATCAATCATTTTTGACATTCTCTGTAACAATTTCGAAAAATAATAATCTAATTGATTCCATTTGTATATAAATATATAACATTTCAAGAGGGAGTAGGACACTGTTTTCTAACATTTTCCAATTTGTTAAACAACAATTCAAACGGGTTGAGGTAAGGCACCTGTAACGACGAAATCATTACCTACAGTACATCCTTCCTTTCCAATTCTCTCAAATACTCTTTGCACAGCTTCGAGAAATGCTTGGGATCGTTGGCATGCTGAAAGACAAATTTTCTGCCGATCAGTTGCTGGCTAGAACGTACTACATTTTCGCTCAATATTTTGTATTTTATATTTTTCTTCAAAATCCCTTCAATTTTTACCAGGTCGCTGGGTGTCCCAAATATCCCCAAATTATCACCGAGCTTCCGCCGAATTTTACAGACACGATTACATGTGGATCTGACATCATTTATTCCTTTGACCTGCACACAAACATTCTTATCTTACACCCAAAAACCTGAAACTTGACTCATTACTCCACAAAGCCCTCTTCCACTCTTCATGCGTCCTTATTTTTATGTTCTCATTGCAGCCTCTTAATTTTATTTTGACGTCTCAAAAGTGGTTTTTTCACTGTCACCCTTCTAATACTGTAGAAGTATTCAAAATCCTATCTCTAGATTCATTGGTCTGAGCTGCTATTTCTGAGCCCAGAAGTTGTCGTTCGCGTTTACTGATCAAAACAATTAGCTTCAGCGGTTGTGGTTTTTAACATTTTCTATCATCAAAACTCCTGGAGGATACATATTTTTTCACATTGACGCCCACAGTACCTCAGGTATTTTCAATTCGGCGGCAATGGTGGGTTACTAGAGCATGAAGACACGAGTTTGCACCGCTTGACAATTGATTTAATCCACTTCATAACTTACAAGTCTGAATTTTCGAGAACGAGAACAATTCGTATGCGAACTTCACAAAGAGATGTCTCGGTCCAAAAAGATTAAGTCATAGTACGTCAATGCGTCTCACGCTAACTGGAACCAATCTACAATCATAAACACCGAAGAAATAAATCACAAATATGCGCTCGTATAAAGTAAACAAATAACGGACACTATTCTAAGACCTTGAACCTTCGTTGGACAATATGGAAAAAAACGAAAAACATTCGATAATGAAAAATCATAAGAAATAGTATTAAAAATAAAACTCGATAAAACTTATTGTGGCATGTGCTGGTTCTAATGCAGAAATTTAATAAACGCGTTTTATAACATATATTTTGCCTTGTAAAAACATCTCTCGCGATTTGTAGAACAAACAAAAAATTTAATTTCCTGATAACTTCCTTCGTCTACGCTGCTATTTATTCGGTTTATTGTTATTTTCTTGATACTCGATTTCAGTGGGATTTTAGATTGGCAACAAAAATATTTAATATTAGAAGATCGATTCAATATTAAAATTAAAACATATGGAAACTCTAATTAAATGTCATTCTGTTATGTTCTTTTTAGACAAAAAATCTATGCCAAACAAAAAATTACAAATTAAGTAAGAGCTATGAATATTTGATGGTTTGTTTAAAAATAATAATAAGTTTTAAGAAGATTACAAAGAAGTAACTAGAAAGTAGCCCCAAAGAATGTATTTTCATCTTCTCCATTGCACACAATGTGAGCTTAAAGCTAGCAGTTTTTCACATTACATCACATCTGTTGAATATATTAAAAGACTCTCCACACTCTTCTTATAAGGTGCGATAAATGGGTACAAATCAATTGTGTTATTTCATGGAAATATTTAATGACAAAAAATTAACTTGTTATACGATTTTTTCTTGAAATATTATTATTACTCTATTACAGAAAAATGTTAAATTTTACATATTAAAAGTGTACGAAAATGTCAAATAATATTGGGGATATTGAACAATAAATAACCACTAAAAGTTGGAAAACTTTCTTATCCATTTATCAGAACTTTTAATGAATAGAAAATTCTTATTTGTTAGCACAATTCAAAGTATCTTAATCTCATTTCCATTTTCCCGATCATCAACCATATTAAATGTTTGTCCAGGATAAAAACCCTACGTACCACATTCAGCTTATTATCATACAAGATCTATAAACAAATTAATTGATTGTCAAATTATTAAGTAATTGCTTTATTTCTTTTTGTATGCAAATGTTGATTCTGCAGATGTGAAATATATTTCTACTTTTGTTGCTACTTTTTAGAATCAACCATAATTGTACCAAAATGTCAATTATATTAAAGATATAGATCATAAGATCTTTCAATCGATCTTCTTATTTTGATGATGGTTTCCTCGATCATCTACAATTTCAAATGTTTGGATGGGAATTTTACGTAATAGGTTTCAGTTTTGTGTAACTTCTAGTTGATTCGAGTAAGTTTTATTTCTTATCTATTTCTAGTATGAAGTCAATCTTATACGCAGAACACTCATGCTGCTCATTTCTTTTGTGGTAAAAAGTTCCATACACAAAACAAAATCGGTGAAAACCACGCTTCGGACTTATATTTGGGAGACTTATCTGCTTAATTTGAATATTTAATTGCTGCATACTGACTAAGTTTTGCTATGGACTCATATACTAATTATTACCTATTATATTCTTCTGCATATTGAAATTTTATTTTATTTGTATCTTTATCTAGTCATTTTTATGCTTGCTGTTCAGTTTTTACAAGCTTTGGTCTACAAATTATATCAATTTTTTAACTATAAAGCATTTCTCTCTGCTATTAACAAGCTTATATTGGTTTCGTATGTATATAACGGAATCTTTGAAGTCGATTTTTGAGCTCAATTTTTTGTATGGTTTGCTATTAAAGCGTGATCTTTACAAGATGTAATATTTTTTCATCAATTGTTCTTCTGCTAACATACTCTATTTCTTCACTTATTTGCTACTAGTAGATGTGTCAATTTCATCTCAATCTATATCAAGCACCTTTCTGTTAGTTGAAAAAGTTGGGGAGTATGCATTCAGGCCGACCTATTCTAAATCTAGATGGTTTAGCTTTGTTTTCTCAAATGCCTCAAAATAGTCCTGAAGCACAAATGGGTAGTACACGTATTTCCGATTATACAGATAATTACAATACTGTAGGCAGCATAAACCAAAAGCTGCGATTCTTCAGTTTTCAAATTGCTATTACCACTAAATTTAGCATTTGAGCATTATTAGGAAAAAATTAATTAAAATAACCCAAATGTGATCCCATTGATGCCATTGACCAAACGACATGAACCGACGTGAATCAATATTAATAGACATCAATAGACATCATAAGACATCGATCAACGAAAATTGTCAAAAAATAGAGGGGACAAAATTTTTAAATAAATGGAAGTATCAATATTTCATTTATTTCGCTGAATATTTAATGCAAACTTCCTTTTAAAAATTACGATTTCTGTTAATATTTACTCATTGTTAATGATGAAAAATCGGCTATAGTCTTGCGCGCCAAGAGTACGACGACTTTTTTACTCCTTATTTTCAACGTCCAGTAGTTTCAGTATCCTAGATCAATATTCTTAATATTTTCAACGCCAAACTCTTTGTTATATTTTCCGATCTTAACAATCATGATTTTAAATTTAATGTGTGTTTATTATGTTTTATTTGCTTACATAAAACCGCTAGTCTTCCCTTTTATTCTCTTTTTGAGAAACATTCTAATATTTAAATTTTTCGACTAAGTAAATTAGGGTTATTATTTGATTGCGTGTTATTGCTGATTCAAAAAAGTGGTGAACTTGAAAATCGGCAAATACTGTTCGACAAGGAAAGCATGTAAATATTCACTGATCATAAGTATGCTTTTCAATGATTTCTTCAAAAGAGTAAAATTTTCCTAGCAATTGTCATGCCTAATTTAATTTCAATTGAATCTATTCACATGGTATGAATACGTGTGATGGAATCGTTCTCTTAATACGCTTCAAAGATCTTTCTTTTTCTCGTACATACCAAAAATTTGTAGAAATGCTTTATTATTCTCTTAAATTATTCCGGGAGTTGAATTTGCAGCTTAATCTTTACGATTTTTCATTTCAAATGGTGTAAAATGGGGTTCCCGTCTTGAGCTTGAATTTTTATTGCGGAAAAACTTGGTAATATTGCGGGAAGGAATAATTTCTTTTGTAAATTTATTAGATTTGCGAACAGTGATTTTTTTATTACATTCTCAAACTAACCAAAAAATCCTTTTGGTGTCTACTTGGAAGTTGATTTATAGTAATAGTCTTGAAGAATTTTACACGAACTGTTTACTTTAGAAGCTCCGATTCAGGTAAAAATTTAATTCAATGTGAAGTATGGACCCACATTCAAATAATACGAGCCGTTGTCTAAACTGAGACAGATATTCGATGCATACCATATTGCAAAGAACTAATATTATGACCATTAATAAAATTATGATTCTTTAATTTATTCGCCAGAAAAAAAAAACACTCCAATATTCACATATTAATGAAAAAAGTTTTTGGTAAATTGTCTTCATGGATTTAATTTTATATCTAGGAATGATTCAGAATCGACACATATTTTACACAATCTTGAAATTGAGAGTGAATTATTTACTTCTATAATTATTTGAAAACATATTTGTTTAGTGCAAATATTCGAAAACAATAGACCACAAACAATTTAAACTGATTATTCTTGGAAGAACAGGTGAAAAATTTTAGTTTTCTTTCCAATTATTTCCTATCTGGTTATGATAATGTATTTGAAAATCCAAATATATGAATTTAAATAATTAAAAGTGGGTAATGATTTTTTACAAAGTTGAGTTTTTTTTCTCTAAATTTCAGTAAACCTAGAAACTTGGAATTGTGTAATTTTCGTGCACTCGCCATGAACTAGCTACGGGTATTTTTTTAATATTCCTGTTACATTATTCGGGGGTGAAATTAGCAGCCCTCACCTAATTCCATATGAAAAGTGTTTTTCAAGATAAAGTTTTATGAATTAAAATCCGTATTGAATGTTTTCCAGAACCAATAGCTACGACACAATAATTTATCATTTTTTTAATATATTGAGTGGAAAATAATAGATATAGAATGTAAGAATTGCTGGAAATGTTGAAAAATTCCCGTGAATAGTCCTTTGTCAGTGCACAAAAATTACAGAATTTCAAATTTCTAGGATTACTCAATTTCAGTCACCACCTTTTTAGGGTCATATCTCGGAAAAAGGTGGACTTATCAAGCTATCACCTGAATATCCTGAATTTTGTTTCATGAATTTAGAAACTTGTTTATTAAATTGAGAGAATCGGTTTATATTCAGAAAATATAGAAATTAGTTAAGTTAAGTAATTCTTATTATGTAATAAGCTGTTCGTTATGGAGAAAGATGGATATTCCAACATAAATTATACACTACTACTTTCCGACGATTTATAATATCACGTAATTTTATCACAATTTTTGTTGATATTATTAAAAATCGATGTTGTGATATAACGTTTTCAATTTTATTGGAAATCATCAATCGTAAGTTTCATGTGCCCAATAAAGAGTCTTCTGTCATATGAGTATCGAATTAAATTAATGAGAATACAATAGTAAATTCTGCGAGAAAGGGAAAAATACTAAATCCCACCAAACTGACAGCGTGTGCTGTTTTTGTTATTTTACAGCTTTCGATGTGTTTGTGCTGGTTCATCGTGTTTTCTCCATGATCGTTTTCGAACTATGCTTCTGTACAGGACAAAAGGTAAAGTACGGAGATAACATAAGTTATTCAAAAACTAAAACAAAAGGCTCTCTAGCACTAAAAAGCGAAAGTACTTAATTGCCAACCTCATATATATATATATATGTATGTATAATTTAATATATAAAAATAAGTCGGATTTTCCTTCCTGACGCTATAACTCCAGAACGCACGAACCGATTTCCACGGTTTTGCATTCGTTGGATAGGTCTCGGGCTCCGTGAGGTTTATAGCAAAGAAAATTCAGGAAAAATTTCAAACGCTATAACTCCAGAACGCACGAAACGATTTCCACGGTTTTGCTTTCGTTTGAAAGGTCTCGGGCTCCGTGAGGTTTACAGCAAAGAAAATTTCTACTATATAAAAATAAGTCGGGTTTTCCTTCCTGACGCTATAACTCCAGAACGCACGAACCGATTTCCACGGTTTTGCATTCGTTGGAACGGTCTCCGGCTCCGTGAGGTTTATAGCGAAGAAAATTCAGGAAAAATTTCAACAGAAAAGCTGAAAAATGTTTTTTCACATACAGCGCCATCTCTGATACATAGCATGTACTACAAACCAATATTATAAGTCGATCAAGATGTGACATAGCTTTGGCGTTAGCATCATCTGGAATTGCGGCGACTCTTCTAGATAGCACATTCTGCGCTTAAGTTGCCACTCAATTTAAACACAATTGATACTCCAACATGCAATATTTCCCGATCCAGTGCAATGGGAAAATTGTTGATGCAATGCAAGCTCATTGTTTGCGATGAGTGCACAATGGCACATAAGAAATCACTTGAAGCACTTAACTTCACACTGAAGGATCTTCGGCGAAATAACAACATCTTTGGCGACTTAATGATATTGTTGGGAGAAGATTTCAGGCAGACGTTGACAGTAATTCCCCGTACAACGCCTGCGGATGAATTGAATGCTTGTCTGAAGGCATCACCTTTATGGAATAACGTAAAAACGTAAAAACATTATCGCTAACCACTAATATGAGAGTTCAACTTCAAAATGATCAAAGTGCTGCACAATTTTCTAAACAATTGTTAGCTGTTGGAAATGGAAAAGTCCCAGTTGATTTTTGCCGATTTGTAGACTCTCAATTAGCTCTTATTGAAAATGTTTTCCCAAACATTAGTGAGAATTATCAGAATTCTGCTTAGTTAAGTCAAGAGCAATTCTTGCCGCAAAGAATAATAATGTACACGCACTGAATTTCACCGTTCAATCAAAAATTGCTGGCGATTTGGTGACATACAAATCCGTTGATTCCATAACAAATCCCGATGATGTAGTAAATTATCCAACGGAGTTTTTGAACTCTCTGGAGTTACCAGGATTTCCACCACATAACTTGCAACTCAAAGTTGGTACAGTTATTATGATATTGCGTAATTTCAATCCACCGCGACTTTGCAACGGTACTCGACTTTCGGTAAAAAGACTTATGCCGAATTTGATTGAGGCAACCATTATTAACGGAAAGTACGCAGGTGAAAATGTATGTATTCCTCGAATACCAATGATTCCGACTGATCTTCCATTTGAATTCAAACGATTGCAATTTCCAGTTCGCCTTGAGTTCGCAATGACAATTAACAAGTCGCAAGGCCAATCGCTTAATGTTTGCGGGATAAATTTAGAAAATCATTGTTTTTCACAAGGGCAGTTATACGATGCGTGTTCACGAGTTGGGAAACCATCCGCTTTGTTTGTGTTAACGTCAGACCAAAAAACAAAAAATGTGGTTCAACAAAGGGCACTTCAATGAAACGGATAATTTGCGGACACGTATAACGCTTCGATTCAGTGTTTATTCTGGATTCACTTTCATTTACTTAGAGAAGTTCAACTAAATAACACTTCATTTTTGTGATCGAAATGAATTCATTACTGTTGTGAAATGAAATAAAATTTTTCCTTTTCAAATATAAAACAAACAAAAATTTTTCTTCATCTTTTAATCACCAAACGAAATGTTACATAAAACGAAGCCATCTGGTGGTGAAACGGAGTTCGCCGGGTTTGCTAGTCGATATTATACATTTCCCTGACGTTATAGTATAACAACTTAATTATTGAAGTTATCTGCAAGTTTTCAAAAACTTAGAATTCGAGATATTCTGTGTAAGAATGGAAATATATGTCTAATGAATAAACATGACCGTAACGAAATTTATTCCTTGTTCTCAGCCTCCGCAATTGATATCTCCAACTTGTAAAATTTTACTGCTATTTTATTGTGTTCTAGCATGTCTACGCTTTAAAATCGCTCGAGTGTATACACTAAGATCACTCTGAAGGCTTCGGACGGGTGCTTTAGTACTAGAGAAATGTGAATTCAGCCCAGTGAAGCGTGAGGCGTCATCTTTTACTGCTTTTTTAAATATTATTTATCACGTTTGTGTTTGATCGTTTTATTCTACATTTCTCATACTCGAATATAAAACTATGAGAAAGTTTGAACGACACTGCCACACGACCAGTGGATTCCAAAGTGCAATAAACAATATTCTTATAGTCAGCGGATTCCAAAATACGTATCAAATAAAAAGTTCATTGCATTAAATTCGAGTTCATTCATTGTTTTGTTACTATTCTTTGTTAAAATATTGATTTGTCTGTAAAGTTATTTTTTGTAGAAATTATAAGTCGTTTATTGTAAATAAAAATACTTTTTAAAAAAGTTAAGTGTCTCAAAGAACATTTCTATATAGTTCAGAACACACAAGTTATAATTGCATCGTTAGGTCTACCTAGGAAGAGGAATACTTTGTATATCATCACAAATTACTGCGAAAGCATTGGTTCCAAAATATATTCATAAATATATGAATGAATAATATAGCTTCCTACTGTTATTTTCTATAATGATTAAGTAAACGGATGCAAAATATAGAAAAGGTTTTAATTGGGAGGGCTGCTACTTGCCATCACAAAGTTTTATTTTTAATGTTCAGAACGTGTTGTCACAAGAGTGCTATTTGAATTTTCATAGAAACATTCATCTTTGTCAAAAAATGAAATTGATCAGCAATGTGCCGATCAACTCGCTTTGACTTTTGTTGAGAAATCACCATCTCAAACCACCGAGTTTCGCTGGTTTTCCGAAGTCAATCGTGGTCGGACTTTGCTATAGAATGAGCAAATGAAATTGTGTAGGAGTTTATAGATTTTTATTAAAATGAGTCGGTCATTTGAATAGGTCACCATAAAGACCATGAAAATCATTATACAGTTGATGCGTGGAAAAGAACACAAGATAACATATTTGTCCAATGTACTATGAATGAACTGAAGAAAAAAAAAAGGTTCGCTAATGGCCACATTTTGGCGCCGTAGAAGTTCGTAGTTCGAAAAATGGCCACATTTTTATACGGCTTATGTGAATCCAGAGATATCAAAACCACTGGAGTAAATAAAAATATGACTTTTTTTTGATATTATACATTGTTATTATTGTTATGAGACAATAATAGCTGTCTTGCCGTGGGACCTTCACTTCAAAATATTTACAAAATTCTTATTGAGTTTCTTGAGCTTAAAATCCACATATTCTTATTAATTTTTCGAATGGCAGGAAATATGACATATTTTCGTATCAGACATAAATTGACCATCCTTTTTCGTATCAAAAATACCTGGCAGTGAAGAGTGCAGCAGAGCTTTTACTCTTTCTCAAATAATTGTGTAGCAAGGCATAAGGCATACGTTACAACTATCTTTGATACTTTTTCTGGTTCAAGCGACATAAGCACTCTCAAACTCTGACAACCAATCATCTATCCCAAAAATAAGTCGAGCACGTCTAAAGCGATAACTAAAAATTCGTTCATTGCTGTCTTTTTCGTTAAGGTTTTGATGAATTTTACTGAAGGTTCTCGTTTGAAATCTTGCAGCATAGTATTGGCGCGGCAAATACAAAAAAAATAATATATATCTTTTAATCACCTTCTGTATCTAGAATACTGTTTTAGTTAAGTGAAATATAGGTACTTTCTTTTTTTTTAATCTATTTGAATGAACAAAGCTTATCACAAAAAAAGCTGCCAAAGCTACACAGAGATTTTTTCGACGACCACTATCCATATTGCCTGCCACACCACTGATTTATTCGTCAATGTTTTGACCTTTCGCCTACTTGTGAGCGCTCTGCTCTTAATCGTAATTCGCAAAGCTCGTATACTTGAAATCCAAGTACGCAAATGATTTTGTATTTGTCTAGTACATGAGTCGTTTGAGTCTCAATGAATCAATTCACATCTATTAAGCGCAAATATTTGAGCAAAAAGCATCATAATTTTATTCATAATTTGTTTTTGGATATGTTTTGTCGTTCTATTTCTAAACTCAATGCGCTTATTCCAATGACGTTTTAGAATGGAATATATCCCTGGAGGGAATATCGACAAGATGGTTGAAATACGCTTTCAAGGCTGTTATCACCTCTACGTTTCATGAAAATTGCTACCCACTCACGAATTTTCTGAGATGTGAGAACAGCCGCAATCAGAGAAAACTCCAGCGAATTGGGTGGATGATGAATCAACTTATACTTTATTTATTTTTGCGATCAATTTTGAAGCTGATTCTGTTTATGTATTGCATATATATGGCTGATACAGATCATTACAATAATAGCTTGAGGTTATTGGTTTACTGATGCCACTTCTCTGATCTCTGAACCCTGCAGAGCTAAGGTACTAACATCACAACATTTATTAGCTGTTTGTTTAGATTCTGTACCATTTATAGCTACTTTTTGCCACCAAAAAAAACTTTTTCCCTTTCATTATGCCTCTTCTAAATCTACTCACTGAGTATACTAGACGATCAACGGTTTACATAGAATTGAATTTTACTATCCTCGCTTACAAAAAAATTGGAAAAAGAATTCATAGTAGAAAAATCTAAGTTTAACATCTCAAAGATGTGTTGAATTTTGTAATGACAACGCTACATCAGATAGTCCCAAATCATACCAATAATTCTTTTTTCTGATAGTCTCTTTAGTGTAATAAGTGGTTGTCAAGCTTATATGACTATTTCAAGATGCAGCAGCTTTACTACCTCCAACATTTAGCAATTGAGAATATATGAACGAATTAACTGATCTATTTTAAACTTCACAAGAAAAATATATCATTGCATGACAGAACTAGTTATATAGCTGTAATCTGATGTCCTCAATATTTGTTGTTATAAATTTCTTTTCAAATCAGATATAACTATTTCACAAAGACAAAGAAACTGTCAGGAAAGGATGATTTAAAATGTCGAAAATCCTAGAAGAATTTGTAGTATTCCTCAATGAAGCATGGTTTTGCATTTTCCAGTTAACAAGTTATAATTAAATTAACTAATAACTTTTATATCAAAATTTGATAAAAGCTTTTTCAATACTTCCTTATATTTCTGAAAATTGGTCAATTTTTATTTGGGAAACTATAATTTTTGAATTTCAAGTTTCTCCATCCTCTAGTCACTAGTGAAACTAAATATTATTTAGAAAAAGTATAATTTTCACTGCAACTACTATTTCTCTAAAACAGTACCCTGCAGCGTATCTATAATTTATTTAGGTATCACGATTATCTTCATATAAATTATCTCCATATAAAAAAAAACTAGATCTTATTGTGACATTCCAGAATTAGGTTATCACAATATTTTTCCATTTTGTGGATTTCGTTTCTTTTATTAATTAATCAATCGTTTATTCAGGAATTTTTAGACATTAATTTCAATATTCTGAAAATAATCTCGAGACCCAAAGTATTCATATCAATATTAATTAGGGTGGGCGACAAAGTTCAAGCTTAATGTGAGGTTTGCAGAAAATTTAATAAGGAATACCTCACATAACACACTTAATAAGCAAAAATTTCCATGGAAATAAAACCGAATAGAATGGGAAAAATTTGAGTTTTAATCATAAAAACAAAACAATACTGAACTGAGTCAACATATTACATTATTTCACATGGTCATCAATTTCATATGCATTTTGTTAATATGTACTTACTATAGTTGTAATAATTTCAGCTGAATCTCCAACATTCATTTCCTTTGTATAGGTATGTATAGGCAACCCTGTATACGAGTGAGGGCATAGATCAATCAAAATTGTTGGTGGTGCGGTTAATTTGATAGTTCTCCACCAAAGAAAGATGCGATGGACGACAATAAGACGCCCGTCCTCTTTTCCGTCTTAGTCGTGAAAGTAGAAGGTTAATTTTTAGTTGCTTGTAGGTTTTTCTTTTGAGAGAGAGACAGACTTTATTGTCATCAAAAAATATCACAATTTTATGAACAAAGCGACTAAATTTCATATTAGATAATACAAAATAACAATGTGGCTTAATAAATCTTATATTAATAACTTACTTCATACTAAATTGAATTATCCCAGTCTACAGTAGATTGTAAAATTCTCCTACATAATAAAAAGGTCTTTCAAGCAGAAATGTTTTTGTCAATATCCGGATTAATGTATTTGGCATTTCTTATTATAAACGGATTGGGCCGGAAACAACTATTGACATTTTTCGAGTTTATATGTAGTTGTTGAGGGAAGATTTGGCGGAAAACCTTTGTCACGGATTGAAAAAGAAAAGACTTTTCTTCCGCCACGCAGACGTGCAACATTCTCCTATAGAGAACTGTCAACTTAATTCTATCACCAACAAATCATTTCGCTTGACCCATGTCTTCACTTTTCTACAGGTTTGCCTATACGTAGTCCCCAAAATATATAAAATAAACTTCGACTTTGATTCCGAGTTGCCTAGAAAGAACAAATTCTCGAGTCTAACTTAATTTTTGAATGGAACTTTCTTCACTTGAAATTGATATTATATTGGCATTCATATACTAAACTTTTGATATTTTTTCGTTTACTTTCAGTTATGTAGAAATTCTGTGATTTTGTGGCAAAAATCTTGATGACTATCGTCTCCGCTAGTATCTAATTCTCTTCCGAGAAAAAAGACCAAAACAAATAAGAGTCAGAAGGTGTAATGTTCGGATTTTACGGTGAGTGTATTGAAACGTTTGAATCAAGCTCAGTAAATTTTGGCGAGTCATTAGATATTTCCTGAAGGTTGGATGAGGAAAATCACAATGTTGTTTCTATTGCACAACTCCTTGAGACTATTTTGAATTTCATTTTGTCTTATAGTGATTCATTGCTTGCATAGTACTGGATTCACCGTTTGGCTGGTAGTCTATAATTCTCTTCCACTCTCACCATACGCACAGTTCCACCTTACGGGGTGTTGATCCAAACATTGCAGTTTTTTTGTCACTTCACTACGACGGTACCACGAATGTTTGAGTTTGACCTCCCAATTTTTCTATCACTGTTGATTAAGTTTCGTGTTGTTAACTCAAACATCCAGCTATTTTGTATTTCTTGCGTATTTAGAATTATAGCAAATTGTTCGATTGACGACGTCCTGTGCATCAATAATATTTTGACAGCTTGCATGTCGAATAATTAAAATTTATTGTATAACTATAATTTTGTCACACAAATTGTTCGAAATACTCTTATTCAAATTGCACTTCTTTAATTGATTTCCGTTGTTTTTCTTTCTTATTGATAAAAGATTCTACTAAAGTGAGATTCCTATTCCCTGATCTTCAGCTTGATGAAATTCTCAATAAAAAAACTAGTTTTTTAAGAGAATATCTCAAGAGCAAATATCCCATCGGAGCAAACAACCATTAGACACTAACTTCGTCGAAAGAAAAAGATAATATATAATTTCTGAGGTTTTTTCCGACACATTTCAAGTTTCCCAGTTTCCAACGTTTTTCTTCAAGAAGTTGTGATAGGAGTGTTTTACAAGACACGAGGAGAAAAGATTATTTACTGTCATTCTAGGATCAGTCGGTGTAGCCCAACTTGACACTCTCTTAATGTAAAAAATAAGATCATAGAATATAATTCGGTTTATTAGTAAAATAGAATTTTTTATGTGTAGATCGTTTATTGAAATCCGTTTAATTTGGTGGATTGCAAATATCAAGAAAATAATATGAGAATTATTTTTTAAACTTCCTCATTTCATTTAGGGTCGAATAAATTGTTATGCGTGAAAAAACGGTGAAAAATCTTAAGTCTTTTCACTTTTACACTTTTCTACACAAATTAGCAATGTTTTATAACTTGGTGACCCTTGAAATTTCATAAAATAAGATCAATAAAATTGACCTTCATCTAACTTATACAAAACAATTGGTTTTAGTGACAAAAACACATTTAATCTCAATCTAACTATCAATTATCTTTTTTTTTATGTTTTTAAAAATCTATATGTTTCGTAAAATAATTCCAAGTGCCCCAAAAAAGTAATTATTAAGACAGATATTCTAAAAAAAACCCAACTCGTTAGTCACGTTTTGTCGAGTATAATTTATTAGGTGTATCCAAAGATGTTGCAAAATGCAATGGAACCGATTATTCATCAATATCATCAAACTAGATAAATTCAGAAAAAATATTTCAACAACATTACGCTCAACTATTGTGAATTTTTTGGTGGATATATCTTAAATCAAAATACATACTACTTAACTGAAATTATTGATGTATCAAAATAACTTATTACTTTCCAAAAATATAAAGTAGGATCATTTACATTGACCATCCATTATAATTGACTAACAGTGAGGTTCAAATATGTGAAATTTTATTTTGGACTGTAGCTGAAAATAAAATTATTGAGATAGTCAACACTAAATTTTTTTATAGAAATGAATTTCCCGTTTCTTGAATATAAAAATTCACGAAAAAATATTATTGTTATAAAATTTTATATTTAGAAGAAGTCAAAAATCAAGATATTGATGTTAAAATATATGAAAAAGTTCATCAATTTCATTATTGTTCACAAGAGAACAACTTTGGGTGGGATTTGACGTTATTAACCCTTATGTGAGTGATGAGGAACGTTTAGAATTTTCAAAGTATGTTTTGCGCTCTGTGGGTAGCTGTGGTTTCCTAAGAGCTGTCACCTATTTATTGTTCGTCAACTATTTCCAATATTTTGTGAAAAACTAAATTTTATCTAGTCACAACAGAGTGACACAAGGTAGCCAGTTACCTCTTTCGTACACAAATGAAATAATAAACATTTATTAAGTTAAGCTATCGAAGCAGGTGTTGCATGATGGATACGTTTATCACAAACTGGTTTTCTAGAGTTAGTACATGCTTTTCTTTGCTGGCGTTTGGGTTCTCTGCATATGTAGCAGGGGACTTATAGATATAGTATATCGAGAAGTCTTAGCTTTTTATGAAGCACTTCATGCATCGTAGATGATTTCAAAATGTTTTTCCGTTTGTCACTTGAGGCAAATTTTGGGTTACTAAAAGGATACTAAAAGGCCACCGATTCATTCTGCTTTTTATAAATAAGCTCGTACAATACAAACAGACGTATACAGTCAGGTGTCAATATCAAGCACGATGCATTGAATGGTTTCAGTGATACTTGCGAGCCGGAAACCATGTACCTCCATTCTTTCATTTCTTCGATCACCGTAGAATTGCTTAGCTTGACTAAAATGATAATATTTAAAGTAAAAGCAAATATGGGTTGTTCAGATTACATATAAACTTTATGAAGGTACCTGTGCACCTCGTCACTCTGATTAAGGTGTTTTTTTTGTCACTCACATAAAGGTTAAGACACGTTATAATGAGTGTCTCAAGTCGTTTTGTGAGGTGAGCTTCGACTGTTATATTGATTCCTAAGTATAATGCTAAAATTTACAACAGTAGTTTCAAATACTCTGTGATATACGATCTCTATTGAATGTATGAATCGGCAGTTTTCAGTTTATGTACCACTGTATGTATCAGACCCAAAACTATTCGGATATATGCATTGTAATACAATAACAAGAAGCTACTAATCGAAGGATAATTTTTATTCGATTCATATTATATTATATATTAAGTATCGAGTATTTTTCTTATTGTATCATATTTTCCGAGATCTGGAATTTGATATTTTCATCTTCTTGATAATATGCTAGTTGCTTTAAGTTAACATAGCAATAGTTTCGACTATTGCTATTTTTACGTTATTTATGCTCCTCTTCTGCCTACGTTTTGTTTATAAATTCCTCATTATTTTTATTTTATTCACAAAACATGTGAAGCTTAGTTGACCTACTTTTTTTGTAGGGGCGAAGCTATTTTTTTATCCTTCATTTGGGTACAGTATTTTGTCATATATGACTGATCGATTTTAGATTCATTTTGTTGTACAGTCATTTCCAATTTCATCTTCTTTCACGCGTTACAACAATTCCTAAATAAATAAATTGGTTTTATTCTCATTTCCACTTCATCAAGAATCGAAACTTTGCTTAAAGTTTTTTGTATTTAGAAGCTGCAAAGATGCCTAAAATATGGATACACCTGATATTTATTTAATATATATTCCACGATACAACAAACGATAACTTTTTACCTATTCTCCATTGAAATATAATTGACACGATTCAATGTTTCTACAAAAAACCTCTTAACATTCTTGAATATAATATCAGTTTTTTATTTCTGAAAATATTATTGTCTGATTACCGGAAGTGGCTTATTGCGGAACCGTCTCTGTAACGAATCAAACTGAGAAAAATTCATGAAACCCTTTGTAAAAGAATTTCTCTGCGTTTCTTAAGCAGGTGCACGCCTTCTCATTTTGTATAAACATAAATAGGATGGGATGGGGTGAAATATGGAGACCGGCTTTCAGAAGTGCCCTTGCTGAAAAACAAAATGTTCTACTTTCAGGAAAAAGCTCTGAGGACGTGTAAAGGATATACGAGAAAGGATTTCTTTATTTAGTCGTATATCTTTTTTTCTTTTTTACACAGATCCCGTTTTTAGGAACATGAATCTAGAGGGGTTATCAAAGGTAACCTCAAGGCTGTCCGGGTATACTTTACGTGAGGATTCTCTTTGGAAGACAAAATTGCACTAACATAAACAACACACTTTCGATTGAACCACAGCCCACTTTTGACCGTTTAGGTCGTTTAAAAATGATGTACGGTTATTATCAAAAAAAGATTTCAACTTTATATTCGTTTCACTGTTGGTTAATGTTGCAATGAGAGGAATATATTTCATTATTTGTCGATGTCAAATTCATTGCATATGGAGTGAAAAAATGGGGAGAAACTGTTCCATAGAGATACAGCTTTTTAACGAGTCTACAATTCGACACTTTGTGACTAAGTGATTTTCAACAGCATCAATAATTCATCAAGAGAATTATTTGGAAATATTCTATTTTTGAAATTCTAATTTATTCAGAATTTATGTATTTATTCGCTGTTCTCACAATATTATAAAATTTTCCTTTTACAACTATTAAGAATGACCTTTTCACTAGTTTGTGTGTATTTACCATCGAAATCTGAATTCTTTTTTCTCGCGATGTATGTAATTACAATCTTATCTTATAGCTGCTGTTCAGTCTTCAAATATTTACCAGATCATTCAGTAACAAAAGCACTTTTTTTGCCAAATATCGATTTTATTCGTCAATGTAATCTCCTTCAAGAGCTATACAATCATTCCAATGCTTCTCTAACTTCTCTATGCCGTGCTTGTACAAGGATTTCTATTTGCCTCAAAATAGGCATTTGAGCTGAAATTCTTACCGACGAGTATGTTTCTGAGATCAGCGAACAGCTAGTAGTCACTGGGGTCCGGGTCTGGTCTATACGGTGGATGAGGAAGCAATTCGAGGTGTAATTCTTTCAATTTAACCATCGATTTATGAATCGGTAAAACAGTGGTTGTTTCTTCGACATATGAGGTCGTTTTTTCTTGATTTTTCCATCTAAACGATCCAACAACTTTATGTAGTATTCGCTATTGATTGTTTCTCCTTTTTGAAGAGAGTCTATGAATAATATTCAATGTGCATTCCGGAGTTTCATCAATTGTCACATATCGATGCAAAAAATCTGTTTTATCACTTGTACAGTCACAAATATCTCGCGCAATTTCAATTAACGTTTATATATAACCAATTTGTGGACTTTTTAATGTCTTCTGGAGTAAGCACCTCAAGTGGACGACCAGAACGTTCACCATCATCGGTGTCTGCACAATCACGTTAAAATTCAGTAAACTAATAACAAATGGTTCTTTCCGATAGAGCAGCTTCCGGATAAAGTCATTGTAGACCACGCAACAGCCATAATTCTTTACAAGGTCCATATTCGTTAATCCTTGGAGTACTACTTGTATATATGGAGGTTGACTCCCAAGATAATGATGAAGATGTGCTCGACTCAATACAAAAAATAGCAAATTCGACCTATTCGATCCATAGTTGACTAGAAAGTTGGGCAGCTTAGAATATAGTGGAAAGGTCCCTGACATCATTACTTTTACTACCAGTAGGTGATTATCTGTAAGATCTATTCGTCAGGTAGAGACGGCTTGTGAGAACTGAGTTCGCCTGTATTGTTTACTTAGTGTTCGCTGAGAAAAAACGATTCTGTGTATATTTTTTCTCGTGTTTACTTCAATAACCTTCCTTCTTTATATAATTTTATAACATTTTCCATAATGATGTATTTTTATTTGCTATTTATAGAAAGTACGCCTACGTGAAATGTGATAAAAATTTACTGATTTCCTGGTTTCGTTTTTTTTCACTTTCCAAAATATACTTAGAGATATAAAAGGTTTGTAGATTATAATTGAATTCTTGTAGACCTCGCAATTCCCGTAACAGAGTACCAAACACGCCAGAAAAAAGTATAGATAGAAAGAGCGGTAGAAAACCAATTATTTTTGGGGTTTCAGTCCATTTAAGTTCAAAAAGAGGTCTGTTGTCTTTCCTTGTAACAGTTTTAACTTGTCTCAAAATCTGTTTGATTACATTTTTAACTTAATCGACCCACTTCAACTTCGAGAGAGGAATATATGGGTTGAGAAAACTTACTCTTTATTTATTAATGTATTCTTGAAATTCTTGGCATATACAGGGTGTTCGAGATGCAAAAAATTCAGGAGTGAGTAAATGACGGGAAAATAATGCTGTATAGGCGTTTGAAGTTGCAAAATCACAACTTATATTTGAATATATTTTCCAAACTTACTTCTATCTGAAGTACAGGGGCGGCTCATGACCAATGGTTAATAATCTGTTAATAATCGATTTTTCAACAAAGAGATACTCTTTGTTTGACTAGATGAAATTTATGTTTTAGGAGATATGAAGATTTTTAGATCGTTGAAAATGCCAAGGAAACTATTCACTATAAAGAGACATTCCGAAGAAAATTTTCATAAATTGTGATTATTTATTGAAAATACTCACTGGTGGTATTTAAACACAATCAAGTATTTCTAATTGAACGCCATATACTGTCGAAATCTTGTTACTCACATGAGGACAAAATTTGAAAAGAGTGATAATTATTTGGTTAGTGAGCATGTAAATTATAACATACAAACAAAAAAAAACTATAATAAATATTCTTAAATGGCACCTTGCGCTTCTACACACTTCTGGTGTCTACGAAGGATATTTCTTCGCACTTGGAAGAGCATTTCAAGATTTTGCCTTACAGCATCACAATGGCTGTCTATTCTATCGATCATCATATGGTTCGTATTTTTTATAGAAGAAATAAGTGAGAATGGCGAAAAAATTCTTAGTAATGTTACATTATGGAGAGCAATGAATTTATTGTTTTTAAAAATCTTTAATATGCAGTTTCATCATCACCACTAAAAAAACGTATTTTCTTAGACAGTATCACATTTCTCCTATATTAGGAGTCTCTAATTAAAGACCAATAGAAGTCTGGAAGCATTGCTGCTTCCATTTTCCTTGGTAGCGTTTTAAATTGAGGCAATATCTTGATGAATGCTCTCTACATACTCGTCGTTTAAATCGCTTAAGTCGCTAAAATGTTAAAAATATATTTCAAGGACATCTCTTATAATTTTTTTCATAAAGTGGGAGCAATGAGGAGATCTGTAATTACTCAAAAAGTTTTCAGTAACTTTGACAAACACCATCCAAGCTTCACTTTCTTTTTCATTCAAGGTGGTAATGGATACCGGATATTCCATCAATTATAATATACTTTCCTTAATATTAGCATCACTCAAAGAATACATTTTTTTTGAGAATTTGAAACCACCTCCATGTTTGTCCATGGCTCTTACAAAATTTTTGATCAGCCCCAATTTAATGTGCAAATGTGGTAATAGTATCTTTTCAAGGCTAGCTAGAGGTTCATTTTTCACATTCTTTTTTCAAGGAACGTAAATAGTTTTAGGCGGCCATATTGATTTTATATAATATACAATTATTTTCTCTCGGCTGTTCTACTCGCTTAAAAAGCAACAAAATTTCGAGTAGCTAGTTTTTAGTCCTAGAAACAAAGCAACAACTTTCAAATCTGCACAGATTAATTATTGTTATTTGCTGTATTCTATCTTTTCTAGCACTAGTTTTATAATGCCGCATGTTTCTTTCAAATGAGCTCCGTGAGCTAAAGGTAAAGATGGAAATGTATTTCCATTATGGAGCAGTATATCCTTTAGACTTGACTTTGAGGAATCAATAAAAAACTCAGTTTCAAGCTCTTAATGTTATTACAGTACACCATGTCGTCCTATTTAGGATACAAATCACAATGCAACTGTGACGTACGGTACACGGTAGCTTTAACTCCCGTCTTAAGAATATTCCACAGTTTCTTGGATTTGAGTTTTGAACTTAGCACTTCAGATTTTTCTGGAGATCCAAATCTCTTATGATCACATCTTCGTTTTCAGAACTGTATGAATTTCCCTCAACACCATAAATTGAGGGATAGTTTTTGTTACAGAAGACTCATCCTCGTATTTTACCGAATGCTTCGATTTTCCCGAAAAACATTTGATATTGGTGAAGCAAAAGTAACAGTTGCTTATGTGATTCTTAGATTCGTATTACTGGTCTACCAAAATACATTGCTAAATATTATCCATTTATTTAAACGGTTAAATTTCTGGTTGAGAATATCCAGATTGAAATATGCACGGTAATAATTTTCAATTGAAGATGTAATAGCGTTTTTTGAGTTTTAGGTACATATTCACCGCAAATAAGAATTAGTTGGGAGAATAAACGCATTATATATGATTCAGCTGTCAACTTCAAAAGGTGATGATAACTCTGAGCTACTGGCAGAATTCAACTAAAAAGTAATAATTTTGTGAAAAAATATTGAAACGATTTTGGACATGAATGACCAGAACTGATATTTTCCTGCTGCTAATAAAATGCAGAATAGAATTGGTTCAAGTAACTTGCAGTGTTGCCTGGTGTTATTAGCACTCTTCATTTTGGCTTTGCAGTCTAAAATAGAATTGTGTATGTTCGTCGCTCGTATAACAACAGTAGACCTAAAAAATTGATAACGTCCTCCAACTATAAACCATATTTTCATCAAGGTTGTAGATATTTGATTCTATTGGCATCTCTATGTGAAACTGCAATAATTTTTTTGTCTTGAAGAATATAATTCAGTATTTGTCGCTGTATATAGCCCGAAATCTGAAATTTATTGCTGATGCTGAAATGATCCAGTTTAAATGATAGTTACATTAAAATTTATAGAAATATATCTAAGCTCGAGATGATTACCGTTTTCAAATTATTCTGTATCAATTTCAATGTATATTCAACTTTATCTATCTTTATTGAGTTTCTGAGTATTTGTTAGTTTCCAAGAATTTCACATGATAGTGATAGTGTTAAAATTCAATTCATTCTGAAACAAGAATGAGAAATTTGTAATCTGAAACTAACTATTAACATTTATGAAGACCAAATTGTGCTCCGTATCTAGTTAATTCCACTGTATTCTTATTACTCCCCTGTTCCACATTCTGCAAATTCAGAATTGCCTCCTTGTATGAGACAATAAGAATGGAATACCCCAAATACTAAATTCAGGTTTCTAAATGAATTCGAAACGAAATGGGGAACAGTTTTAATCTTATTAATGCTCTAACAACTCCACGAGTAAGTATTAAACTTGATTTAAACATGTACCACTGCACAACTGCTTTCAAATATTGAATAACATGGCACTCCAGTGTATTTTCCGGAAAAACGGACGTAGAATATTTCAGTTGAGACATGTTAATGAAATCCTGTGATATGTGAAAACTTTCCCATCAGTGAAGTGGGTATTTTGGAAAAATTCATAACAGAAGTATCAAGTCATAACAAAAGTATACAATCAAATCAGAATATATAGAAAAAATATAGAAGTGAACTGATTGATAAGAGAAACTCAAGTAGGTAATTACACTTTGTTAATTATATTTGCAATGAAAACGACGATTATTCTAGAAAATTTCCTTTGAGATAAGTATATATGAAATACAATACTACCTAATTAAAACTTGGTTCACTTGGAAGAGAGAATCAATGTTAAAAATGACAATATACATATATGATAATGTTAACATAAAAGTTCTCGAGTGGCAATATGATTCTTTTTCGATGTGATTTGACGTCCCCTCCAATAAACAATGTTCTCCATATGTATGGAATAAACTCAATTTTAGCATTATTTTGTAATATGCGGAATAAACCTGGAAGAGGTTGATTTTTATTCTTAAATTGACAATCATACTGAGAAAAATAATTGTGAGGTTTATCTAGATTTTTTGATTAACTTCTAAGTATCTACATTATAAAAACTTTTTTCTGATGTGAATCATCCAATTGAGATCGATCTATTTACTACAATACGGAGTATCACCGCATTTTGCATGGTGCAGTTTATAAACCAGGTTTTCCCAAAGGTGGATTTGAAGACGTGGAATGATCGAATAGCCGGCTAGATCTTTCGATTTGCTCCCTCTTGATTACTTCTGGGGTTATTCAAAATCAAAAAGTATATTTCAATAGACCAAACAATATTAAAAAGCAAGGTTAACGAAAGAAATTAACAAAATAACCCCTGAGGTCACACAAAATGTTGTACGAGAAGTAAAATATGGTCATTTCGGACATTATTAAGTATATTGAAAAACAATTTCTAATTATTTTGCGACATTATCATTTTTATGTAAACAAATTATTTAAAAAACTTTATATTGCTGAACAAAGGACTAAGATTTCTTTTTTACAATGTGCCACACGATCCCCTTTTTTATATTAAATTTTTGAGAGGGTGTTTATAATTCAGAGGAGGTGCTGGAGAAAGATAATATTTTCATACTGTAAATTGTCAATTCAAGAATAAAAATCGACCTGTCTCAGGTTTTTTTCACAATAACAACAATCACAAAGTTGAATTTATTCCATAAATATGGACCACGTTGTATGTAGTGAAAGATTAAAATTTCAAGTGGAATGATTATAGAGAGAAGAGCATTGGGACGATTTTAATCTCAACAGCAAAATGTTAAATTAAAAAATTAAATTCAATTTTAAGAGCTATTGCTAATATTCAAAGAATAGTTTGTGGTAATGGTCAGAAATGTAGTTTTCACTATATAGACAACAACGAAGATATAGGGCCACAAGCTGCAAGACCCTGAAAATATGTTAGAAAAGAATTATAGATTAATTTTGTGAACAACAACTAGCTAACTATTTCCAAAAATTATATCACACCATATAAATATATATTTACTTTCCAGCTAGATGGCAGTACAGGACTGATATTAAACGGAAACGGATGCAGGGGTCATTTATTATGATATTCCCTTTGAAGGGCATGATAATGTTTAGGTGTTCCATACCAATCGGTACTCGATATGAGCGAATTTTGTACTAACTAAAAAAAGAAATTGTGGTTATTCATCAGTTAATTTGTGGCTATTATGAGTGAAACTCATAAGGATTAATCCATAGACAGAACAAAATAAAATCCCCTATCCCAGTAGATAATATCCAAGAAACTACGCTGTATGAAAGATTTATTCATTAATTATGAGAATTTTATAACAATCATATCCAGATTCTTAAAAAATACAAGTAAAAATATAATTTAATCTAATAACATATTTTAACCATTGCTGCCTTTTTCTTTTCAATAATTAAAATAATCAATTCTATTTCTGGAGCTTAGTAGCATGAAAATAATGACTTACAGAAAGATAGCGTTCCACTTTTGAATAGATTAAGTAACTTGATTAATTCCTTTCATAGTTATACCAATAATTAGGCGAGAGAAATGATTTAAAAAATAAAAGAACTGAAATAACGAAGCATTTCTTAACGAGGTATTAGACGATAAGAGAATTTCAGATCCGAAATAGTACTTTAAAATCAATGTATATTATTGTTCTTGATAAATATTAATTTTTCGAGTAAAACGAAGATTTCATTGCACCTTTTTTTCTTTGTCAAAAGAAAAATTAGAAAAATAAATCTGAAATTGTCTCATAAATACATTCGAATTAGTACAAGTATCTCGAAACAAGCTAAAAATTTTATCTACCAATAAAATACTAGGTATATTCGCAAAGTAAGTTCCAACAGTGAATATGAGTTTTCGAAACGATAAGATTCGCTTAGGTTCAACTTTCTTTAGTGACGAAGTGAGCCTCCATTCCATTGATTCCGTTTAGTTTTTGGGGTCTTCTAAGAAACTATCCTAGAAAGAAAATCATCTCGGTTGTATGTATATTGTAGTACCAATTTTTTGTATCCAACATAAGATAATTTTTTGAAATTCCTAAGCTTCTCTTTAATTGCGTGAACAAGTTTATCAGTCAACAAAAACGGGTGTACATCGTTCTTGATCAAAATATTTGACCCATTTTCTAATCATTGAATCATGTATCGCATTATGTTAGTAAACCTCGCAGACTTTTCGATAGATTACACTTTGTTAGCGATCTGAAAAAGCGCACGCTTCTTTTGATTGAGTCAGAGCATGCTAGAAGCCGCGATCGCAGCGTTGCCGCCGATAGAAATAGAAACGCAACTCACATTTTGGTTATACTTCGTACAAAGCTAGAAAATAGAAATCGTCTTCAACTTTTGATGTTATGATATAGTTTATCGAAAAAAGAAGGGACAAATATAATTTTCGACAAAATATTTTATCTAACCTACAAGCAAATAATTCCAATCTAATTTTTTTTCATTTGGACCTCCCAACATATTTTAATACAAGCTCCGTTCAAAGCAAGTGAGTCTATTAGTCCTATGTTTCTGCTTTATTAAATATAAAACACTTTATTCATTGGGAGTAGACTCTCTAAATTGAAAAAAAAAATGTAACCTAGTGAATACATGAGCACAATCAAAATTCACATTGTGATCGCACCGTGGTACGTGCTCAATTCCATCATCGAAAGAGATCTTCATTTAATTCGGTTAGAGATGGAGCCGAGAACAAAAGTGTGATTTACATTACCAAAATTAGTACTCATCTCAGGGAGGAAACTAACTCAAGAAAATGTAGAGGTACGTCGTCTTAAAAGAGTCAAATCAAACGAAAGTTTTAATAGATCTGATGAATATATTGACACTGTTAGTAATGACATGAAACTCAATGTTGATTGAATAAAGAAACGAGCTCCTTCATTTATACGGAAAAAGTCTTTCTCAAAGTAAGTGTGAGTTTGATAAATACTATGGAAAATATGAATTTTTGACGGATGATTACGTTTGATTACGGATGATATTTATTCTGTCAAGCACACTACATGGACATACGTAATCATTTATTGAAAATTGATAATTTCGAATGTCTAATTTAAATAATATACTCAAATATAATTTCTCATTTCGCAAGTTTAATGGCATTTAACTCAGAAACGAGGAATCGTATGGGAAACTTTCACATTATTTTCACTCTACTCATTTTGGAATTTTTTGCTTAAAGTCCCGGAATTACTCTGTAGTCTTGGTTCTTGTACCGTAGTGTTTCGATATGCTTCCACTTGGAAAGGAGAGAATTTTTCACCAGCTAGGTATCGAGTCGATCATTATCGAACATAAACGCAATCATGTGACTGCCATGAGGGCTTGCGGTGGTTCAGCTGCAATATGAACGAGAACCGCTTCATACTCGTTGATTGAAAAGGGATTTAACATAATACACCGAAAACTGGATAGAAATAAAATGAATGTGTTACTAAAGATAAAGGAGTGTCAGAAAAAGCAAAATGCATTTTGTTTGCCAATAATATCATTGCGGTCATTTTTAATAATGTGCGATTCGGAATTCACATTCATAAAGGTTAAATAATCACTAACGAATATCATGTCAATATATTGCATGTATGTACATTTTTTATAGCAGAAATTTATAAATTAGTTTACAAAGTGCTACCTTATCCAAATGAATAAGTATAATTCCACAAATCTAACACTTCTCCAAATATTGAATTATATTAAACGAAATTATGTGGTTTTCAATTCCAAATTTCCATTGAATTTAGCTCCATTAAATAGTATCAAGCAATAGGTAATTTATTCGTTTTATCCATTTAAATTGAATCAAAACATGATTTTTGGTCTAATGAATTTCCATCTAGTATAAATAATTATGTAAAAGAACCAAAATAATAATAATTATAATAATGTTATTACAATAGTACAATAAATTAGTTAGTTAGTATAAGGAATCGAACACCTAGTTTTTTAATATGAAATAAAAAACTGACAATATTGACAATTAGTTGCACTTCGACAAAAAAAATTACTATTAACGATATTTATTTTGCATGGCGATATAACTATTGAGGCTAAGTTTCCTTGACGACACTTATAATTAAATTTTACTTTCCCAAATAAATTTTAGGTTCACATTTTATTTTTACGATGACCACTATAAAATATGAACTATTAAATGTGTGAAATTATAGTCCATTTAAACGTTACAATTTAAGGACCAAATATTTTTTAGAGGACGCAATTTTATTTTTGGAGTCGATAGAAGCTTAACCTCAAGTTTATGCGTCTCACAAAAATTCATTCGTGAAGACATAATTTGTTGCAAATTATTTTGCCTACAAATATGTTATTAACTTTTGCCTTAAATTTAAAATTAAGGGAGTTCTAATCAAAAAAGTTTTTATAAAAATTTTCTTTTTCGCTCTATAACTGTTAATGTTCTTAGAGACTTAGAATCAAAAAAATTTAGGGGCAATAATATATCAAAGGGTCTAAGTATGAGAAATTTAACATTTTTTTATACATTTTACAAAAAAATTACCTCAGACCAATCTTGTAGATGATGTTTTGAGAAAAATTTTTCTGTGTAATCTTTTTAAATTTCATTCATTTAAAACACTGTTACAGCGCTCCAAAGTTGACCGGGTTCGTCAATGCTCATGAAAATCACAACGAAATGTTTAATTTATTTTTGATTCTTTTTATTGTTAATATATTCTTAAAATATTTTTTTTCAAATTCGTACAACTTTACTTATTTATCTCTAACTGTTTTCCTTACCACAGAACTTACCAAATTTAATTTACCAAATGTTAAGCAGGTTGAAAAGGTTTGAGTTACCGTTTGGAGTCAAATGAACATCTGCCTGCTACGACTATGATTATTATACGTAGGCTCAGCTGTTTCTTTCATTTCATCACTAATTTTTGTTGGCTAACGTCTTTTCTTAGCTTTATACGGCAGTATTCACAGTCTCCGAGTATATCACCAGACCCTGTCGTGGCTCGGAAGATAATAAAAATTTGAAGATTGGTTCTGAAAAAAGCATGCAAACATTTGGATGCCAATACAAGCTTCCAAGCCTCCAGCACTCTTCGATTTCATGAAATTAATTTTCTTCAGATGCAAAGGAAATCGTGGAAGTGGGAGTGGCTGCTGAAAAGCAGATCTGAAATACTCTACAGTCTGCCTCCATTGTTTTGGCGAAACATGCAGCAACATCATAGAAATGTCAAAGTTGATGTAAGAAAATAAATTCGAAGATGAACTATTACTCCAATATCAATTCCAGTCATTCCTTAAACTCTCAAATTTGACGTTGAATTAGATTCTTAGCCACAGCCTGGACCATCAAAAAAAGTAGATTAGAGTAGCTATCTAATAAGTGATTGAAAATATTATGATGTCGAGGATTACTTTATAAGCAAAATGTCCGTTGAGGCTCTACCTAATAGGTGGCGGGAAAAACAGTTAGCAATTGAATAAGTGAAGTTATACGAATTTGACAAAAATGTTTTAAGAATATATTTACAATGAAAAAATCAAAAATAGATTCAACATTTCGTTTTGACCGGATTCTCATGAGCATTGACGAACCTGGTCAACTTTGGAGAGCTGTAACAGCGTGTTAAATGAATAAAATTAAAAAAAAATACAGAGACAAATTTCAGTCAAAAGATCATCTATAAGATTGGTCAGAGGTAATTTTTTTGGAAAATGTATCAAAAAAGTTATAAAAATTTTCTCACTTTTTTGCTTACAACTTCTCAATTTCAAATTTAGGGCAAAAAGTTAGAGGAACATATTTGAAGGCAAAACAATTTGCAACAAATTATATTTTTTGTACAACGCGTAGTTTCCCAGATATCGCGAAAAAGATGTTTGCACCCCTTTTTCCAGGATGGCGGCCAGGGAACAAGGGTGGCGACCCCACAAACTTGAGATTAAGTTTCCATTTGAGAATTCTGATTGGCTGACGGTTGTTTTTTTTTATGAAAAGCTCAATGATTATCGATGTTTACACTTCTTTACAATGGCATAATCATTTTGTCTCTAGCTAGAGTGCTTCAATTGAAAATAAAATTACTAATTCTGTGGCTCTTTTCTGCAAACTCGTGTAAAATCTTCCACTTTCAACTTTGTTATATATTACTTAACCATCAACTTTATTTTGAACATACACTAAACTGTAACATAAATGAAAAATTCGAAAAGCAATTTCTATTGGACTATCAAATTCAGATGAACAATATCAATTAATTCAACATTTGTATTCGGTTCATCCTGGCGAATTGAATGTGTTACATGTATATCTATGTTTGTACAAGTTTTTGAAATATTTCCGACCCACCTACTTCTATCGTGTTTCTAATTGAGGTAATTTGTTCCCAGTTCAAGGGTTTAAGTTAATTGTACAAGCTTCCAGTTCTCCATTACATGATATTTCGAGATGCAAAACAAGAAATTTTCTAGTTCTTTGTGTTTTGAGATCATATTTGGGCCTCTTACTGGAAATACGTATTCATTTACGGAATACATTAATTAAATTATAAAAGTGGAAAATGTATGGGATGAATACTTATTTCTGTAGTACTGAAGGTGAGTTTTTATCTAGATCCCATGACTTATAAAATGTCGGAAGCAAAGAAAACCATTTCTGCATTATTAAGTTATGTGTGTATTGTCACTCAAATTGTCAAACTCTGTCGATTGTGTCAAGGATGCACTATGATCCATTCCACTTGGAAACATTATAATTATTCAATTTTTACAAGACCTTAGATACTCATTTGAATAATAGTCCTTATCACGCGGCACATCATTATCTATTACTTATTTATTACTATGAACTCTAACCTCTTTAATTAGGTTCATCATCAATATAAATTGTCTGTATTTCATATTTCTGTCAGTTTTATAGATTGTCAACTTCAATTCCATTAAGGTATCATCTTCACTTATTTATTATTTAATTATTATTAATGTGACTCTATAATGAACCATAAATATATTTATTTAATTTCATAATAATTATTTCTCACAGTTCAAACTAACATATAAGGAGAAAAACGATAATAGAGTTAATTTAATGTCCTCACAAAAAGAAATCGAGGGTGGTGTGATCATGTGAATAGGTGGCCACCTCATCCACGTCTTCTATTCAACATTCCTTTGATTTGGTTATTGATAAACCTTCTAAAATTAAGGCCAGAGTGTGTAGTTACACTATCTTGATGGAATCAAAAATTGAGATCCAAATTTTCTCTATTATTTGAATCCGGAAATGTTGCAATTAGATTCGGAAACACTGCCACAAAAAGATAATACAGCTATTAATTTCTCGCGAGACAAATAAGGTCCAATAGTTTTTTCTTAACAATTTCTACCGAAACATTCATTTTTTCGTGGCGCTGAGACTGTTTGTCAGAATCCAGTAGGTATTTTCACTAGTCAAGTTGTGTCGTTTACTGTACTACTTAAATGAAACGTTGGCTTGTATTAAATTATACCATAATAAGAAAATTTGGATTCTCATCACAATTTGCTTCATGAAGATTTCGCAAAAATCCAAACGATTGTACGGATTAAAAGCTCTTGAACAAGTTGAATTTTGTATGGTTACAGTGTTTTTTTCAAAAACTACAAACTACTGATTGATTATAAGCAATTTCTGATGTAGTTGTGTGAGAGTTTCTCTTTTAATCACAGCAAAATATGACAGCAATTTAGAATGTATTTCATTGAATAAAGTATGTCTTCAACGTTTATCGTCGTCACCTACCATCATTAGAATTTCTATCCTGTTTCGGTTAATAGAGCCACACTAATAAAACTAGTATGACAGTAATTGTGAGAATTGCACTGACAAACAGTTGATATATTGGAATAATTCTGATAAAAACTAATGTTGATACTAGGTAAATTAAAGTTTTCATTCTCTGAATTATGTACTCACAGATTCAAAATGAATTTCACTTTGCTTTGTATCAAATCTCTCACTTTTTTATTATGTGACGTACTTTTCAATTTCTTTCGAAATGAACGTTGTAAGGTTCATGAATTGTGTGCAATACTTTATAATAACTCTGTATATTTAAAATATTACAATTTTAAATGCTAGAAATTTTGATTTATTGACAATCCCTCTGCCTTTTAAAAAATATACGATATTTGCTTATTAAATTTTCAAAAATAGTTTCTAGCGTAGTTGATGTTTTAGATCTATTTCCTTATTCAATTGCTGGGCAATAAGATTTGGCACATTATTCTGCTTTGTTTCTATACACGCCTAGTTTTTCTTTTTTCCAGGAAAAGTTGTCTTATTCATTTTGGGTGCTGTTATTTCGTTTATTTTCCCTATATGTGTGCTACATGTCTTCTGTAAATACTAATAGTGAACATTATTGTAGAAGAGAGTCCCTTCAGTCTCTCATTCTTTAGAACTAAAGATGTTGAAGCAGACGGTTCACAGATCTTTGATTTTCGTGATGAAATGTAGAGCTTGTATGTTGCAAGTGAGAATGGTCGAATAATTTCGCATAAAAATATAAATAACTCATTAGCATTGAGAACTGACTCCATAACATAGAAGATTTCATATTCTTGGTTTTTTCGACAAAATAAACTAGAAGAATATCATCATTTACAATTTTGACATTATTGAGATCTCGCCAATCCTTAAATTATACTGGTAACAAATCAGTACTGGCTTGTGCCGCTAGATCTAATATATTTTTAAGTATATCTGGATTTTCTTCTGAGTACATTTTTTAAAACTCATATGAATCAAACTGACAGAAAATGAAACAATGCTGAGTATTTTGATTACTTTGAAAATACAATGTTTTGAATTGAATTCTTATCCGTTTTTGTTTCCAGATAAGTACAGTAAAAAGTATCGTTCACTACACGTCCAGAAATAGATTTTTCCGTGCTTGCAAGTTTTCCCGCAAATTTGTCACGCCAGCATAGAAAAATCCTTATTTCCAGACTCCTAATCAACCTCTTTTATCAATTTCAATTTCAACTTTTAATACACGATTCAATTTATTTGTTGACATATCCCGTATTTCACTAGTCTTCAAATTGGAGCAAACTGTATTTATTTTATGAAGGTGTGGTAGTTAAAATCCTCCTCTAGTTGGTATTTGGAACATTCTAATTCTTAATTTTCTATAACTATAAATCTCAGACATTATTACATTTTTTATTACACTGTTTGTTAGGATCCACCAAATGAAGAACTAACAGTTCTCCCCTTTGGTCTTTTATGCACACAAAGTTTAAATTACCCCTGTAAATTAACAAGTATTCGTTCAAATCGCAACAGTTCTGCACCAACCATCGGCACGCTTGTCTGGTTATTATTCGGTGACCAAATGTAGAAACTTTAGTTATATTCGTAATTCAGCAGATTATGGAAGAATGAAAATCAATATTTTTGTAATTCGTACTGAAATCTGAAAATGACAAATTTAACTTACTCCGTTAGTGCATAAGTGTGACATACTAAAAACCTATCAATTGAAGGACATCATTGATTATAGGTACAAGAACATAGAAATAATGTTTTGTAGTACTATTCAATCACTTATGATCCTACTTTCTCAATAAAATTTTATCAAATTTCACATACTGATAAAACTCCATTATTTTTCGCAAAATCGACATTCTCATACGAAACAATATAATAAATCAATCAAAAGCTTCGAATGTATAATCTTGACAAGCAAAATTTCATCCCTCATGATATAAATTCATCGGGATACATTAAATGGCTGTTGCAATTTGTTCAAATTCCAATTCATCTTCTTGTAGTTATCTCTGTTTCGTTTCATCAATTTATACTTGACAAAAACCATGTTCCGAGTTAGGCTTCTATATTTTTCAATATATTACCCAATATCTTTGAAATTTTCTCATTCCATTGACTCTAATACACATTTTCTTACAACGTAGCTCAGTAATATTTCATAAGCACTTTATACTCAATTTACAAGTTAATCACTTACTCCTTCAATCATTCGCGTTTGTAACGTTCAACAGAAATGATAAATGTTGTTCAGCCGGATGGAGCCATTCATCAAGAAGGGGAATGAAGTTCACAATCTTCGATAAATGATGATAAGCAGTTATAAATGATTATTTTCATATACTTTTTTCTTTTGAATCAAATATTGACGTAAAGATTTAGATTAATGTCTAAAACGGAAATATTCTAGACGTTTATCCATTTTCAAGTTTTATAAGTGATTATACAACTTACTTAAACTTGATAATCTGTATGTATATAGATTTAAGATTTAATGGACGACCAAATAAGAGTTCTAATTACTACGTCTTCAGAACTATTGTTTTTTGAATTTTTTCGTACACTCTATTGCCATAGCTCATTTTCACAGCGATCATGTAATATGTGATGCATATTGGTTATCATTTTCGACATATGTGGCATAATTCTCTTATTTGACGTTTTATCTAGAATACAATCCATGTTTATTCGAAATGAGCTACAAGTAATAGGGTTTAGTTCGTTTTTGTTTGAGAAGGACTTGGACTTGCTTCCTATGTATCATGTCATAACTGAAAAAAGTTTTTAGCTTTGAATGATGACTTTTTTGAAGAAGAACTTAAATGTCCAAATCAAAAGAAATATAACGATGTCAATATTCAATGGCAGAAAATCAAGCATCAACAGTGAGTACTAAAAGAACAAAATATCTTTGGCAGCTATCTACTGACCTCTTAAGGACAAGTAAAAACGAGAATATTTACTTATATTAAATAAATTAGGAGACAAATTTCTAGTTGGAGACGACTCCAAGAAAAACATTTATTATTGGGGTGTAAATTCATGACAAAACAGGGTAAAAAACTTCATGCCACGGTGTGGCTATTCAGTAACTAGACTAGCGATGCTACAAAAAAGTAGGCATGCGCCAAAGGTTAGCGATTTTCACCTGTTTAGTCTGAAGCCTACTCGAATGTGACGTCTACGGCATCTGTAGAAAAACTACTGCAACCTTAACCTTCGTTTGAGCAGGGGCAGTTTTTTTGCTGTAATAATGCAATGGATTGTTGTGAAATTTCACATTATTCTTGGAAAAGCTGCAAATGAAACTAATAATTTATTGAAACAATTGTGTGGCATGTGTCCACGTGTTTTTAAGTGGTTTGGGCATTTTCAAGACAGCCGAGAAGATGCTACCAAGTAATTGTGCTTAATTTCTTTTTGTCAGGGAAAGACTTGTACTAGCTTCACGATAATTCATGTTCGGGTCGCCCTTCTTTGTCAAAAACGGATGAAAACATCGAAAAATTTAGTGATCTTTTCGAATTGACCGTTGTGCGATGGTTGAATCTATAGGAATTGACAAAGAATGTGTACATATATACCCCAGTAGAGCCTCTTTTTGCATATTTATTCTCCCGTTTCTCAATTCTCGCCTCAACTCTTATATTGATTTCTTAATACAAATTCCCTTTGATCCTTTGTAAATTTTCCTTTCGAGCAGCTCTTTTGTTTATTTAAATTCGTCCAAGGAAATTTGTATTAAGAAATCAATATGAATGTAGATATAGTGATAAATGAAAATAATAGGACGAGAGAAGAAATTAAAAGAATCAGGTTAAGAAAATAAATAGAACAGATATAGAATGTTGATTATGTATGAAGTAGAAAAATTAATAACAAACTTTGTAAGGAATATAGGAAAGTCACATTAAAAAAAATTATTATATAATTATTTAGTTCTCTGATAAGAGATATGAAGGCATCTAATTATTTATGTAGAAAAGGAAAAACAATATTTAACTTGAAATGGAAAAAAAAAAGAAAAAATAAACGCACTCCTCTTAATGTAACCAGCCAGAATACTGCAAACAATGAATCCAGTCACATTTCTTTTTCGTATGGTACCTACTCGTTGTGATCACTTTCCGATGAATGATTGTTTGATATGGTTTGTGTTTATCTGCAAATTTATAAGCAATGGTCTCCGTTGAACCAAAGGAAACCCTATAAAAATTTGATGTGAGTGACAAATTATTTTCTGAAGGTCTACTAATGTTATGTTTGATTTGGTAGGTCTGAGGATTTGTCTATGTAAGGTACATGATGATATGTCATTTATTCGGCCTCAATTTTCTTATTTATCATATCTTCTATCGCTTCTATCATGATTTCTTTTCCTCATTTTGGATATATTTTTCGGAATATAAAAAAATTATGTGAACTCATAAAAATAATAAATTGAGAACAGATTGGGAATAATACCTTAAGCAAATTTGTGCACATTAGCCAAAGATCAGGGTACTGTGATCCGCTTGAATACGACAAATAAAGATTACCAAACCGTAACGTAATTGTGAGCGAACAAACGTCAATAGAGTTTATTTTAGAATTAAACTTGGAACAGGTAGAGAAACTACGAACCGAATACTTCAACATGATGTAAAAACAGATACACAATAAATTCAAATTGTTCTGTATACCTTTCAATCAATTGTTCCCACTTAAAACAGATTAAAATGTGCTCTTTTTTGTTTATATCGCAGCACGTCGCAAATATTAAATATACTTTCATCGAATAAGGCTATTTCACCTGTACAATGTGAGTCTGTATCAATATTGTACACGATATTTTCACACAACTCCATTCTATGATCATCAGATAATTTTTGTACTACCAATACTTCATAGAAAATTATATTATTTTGAATATTATCACAGAAAAATTCTGTCCTAACAACTTGTAAAAGAATTTTCCGAATTGATATAAAAATAATTACTACAAAATTTTACATACGGTTAAGGATTTGTCATCATCAGTTAGGATTGGTGTTTGGTCACCTTTAAAGTGATTTTAAGTTGAAGTTCCACTCAGTTTGAAAGCGCCACCCTCCAAGCCACTGCTTCAGTTCAAGGAAAAGATGAAATTCACTCGGTGCTATGTGGGGAGTGTATCAAATTACCAAAAGAGTCGTTAGGTAACATGAACTCTGTGGAGTTGGACATTGTCGTAGATCAGAACAATTTCTTAATTCAGTATTCCTCTTTGTTAAAAATATATCTACGTAAGGTTACAGTATGAATCTACATTGATGGTTATTCCAAAATGCATAAACTCGACAATCAAAACAACTTTTTGGTACCAAAAAACAGTTGCCTTACGGCTGTTGAAAGTTTGTATGAATCTAGTGGCTTTCGATGGAAAGTTTATGTGCATCCATTGTAATTGTGATTATCGATTCGTTTCAAGCGTGCCCCACATAATCTATGTCTCATCATCTGTGACAATAGATTTAAAAAAATATCCTCAATTATTATTGTTAGGTGAAAAAGCTCCACACATTCGGCAAGTTTTGTGGTTTTCGTTCAACATCGTTGGGACCCAGCGAGCACACATTTGTGTAGCTCAATAGTTCAGTAACGATAGAGTAGAGAGCAGATTTAGAAACTTCACGGAATTGCATCGATAATTTACTCATGGTGGATAATGTCATTTGTAATGACAGGCTCGTGTCATTGACCTCCTTGAACATGAACATCAGTTCGGCCATATTTAAATTTTTGACATCATACTCGACTGACATCATCAATCATATAGGTGTCTCCATACATTCCACTCATTCTTCTATAAATAGAAGAATAATAACTCACAATTAACACTTGGTGGGAGAATCAATAACGACAGCCATGTTTGTATGACTGTCAATCAACGGGAAGTGACTTGCTGGAATCGCCAGTGACAGACCGTTTGAGACGAGAAAATGCGCAGTCGTTTATTATGCACACCAATTACCTGCTGTATTCCTGGCCATCATATTGTAGAATCGAAGATTGAAAAAGAAAAAAAATCCTTGTAGATACTCGAATTTTTTAATACTCTCAATTATAACCAACCTTAACTTGGAATTATTAAACATAGAATTATGCAATGCAATCTTGACAGTTGTAATTGTAACTTCATAGAAAATAAAAAACTGAAAATGCGTACTGACTAAACTGTTTGAAAAATATGTAAGTTAATAAAAGTCAATTCAAACTAAACCTAGAAGATAATAATATGAACGAATTAAATTACTTCATAATATAATATATGATATTGTATTTTTAGTTTGCGGGACCAATATGTCAAAAGTTTGCTTCGCAAAAGGTACTAAAGTTAGAAAGAAAGTGTATACGATCGGTTGATTGAGAGGCAAAGAAATAAAACTATAAGGGGATTTCGAACCAATAAACTATGTGTGAAGAAGCTTATATTTCGTGGAGCATGTTAGAAAAATGTTGGTACAGGAGAGGGAGATAATATTAAAAATATTTCTCAAGTGAATAAAGGCAGAATTATTGATATACAGAAAGTACATTTAATTTTTATTTTCACAGAGAAAATATTTAATCGTATTATTAACCAATTACAGATCATATATAAAGGTTTGGGTATATATATATTTTGTTCGCTCTTAAGGTACAAAGACTAATGAGTACTTAAGTTGGTATAAAATACATGCTGTTAATGCCTAATATGGAATAGGACTATCAGGACGTGTTTCTATTTATAATGAATATAATAGAAGTATTGAAATGAACGTAGTTATATTTCTTACGATCCCTGTACTCTAGTAAAATAGCAGACATAAGGAAAAGTGCAGAAGCACTACGTCACTCCACATTCACTAGATATCATTTGTTTCACTGGACAATCTCCACCCCACATCTCAAAAAAACGCCATATCAACGAACTTACGAAACCACACACGCACATATACGCGAAACAATGCAATTTAAAAAAAAGAAACAAGATTCATGCAGAGGAAACCAATACTTTATCAATGCCATTGAAAAGCAACTGAATCAAGCATAATAATTTCTCATCTGATAAAAAACTCAACCCAACTAGTAGTTTCCCCCATTGTTCTGTAAGGATACTCTTCAAATCACTTACTATAAATAAACCAAAAACAAACACAGAGAATCATTCTAACCTAACTTTTAATGACATATCAATTTCAAATGAATATTTTTCATGAGGTATTACAGTCAATTAACTTGTTTTCAAAATAGTTAATAGTGAAACAGTAGAAACTTCAATGTTTATGTGTATCAGTGTATCCTAATATCACAGTTCTTTGTTTATTAACTGTCTTCCAAATTAACAAAATCCAACGTCATAAAGTTAAAAAACGGACTTTGTAAACTTTCCTAAAACTTTTTGTTGGTATTACACAATACATAGGAAGTTGGTCCAAGTACTTTGCCAACAAAAACACCATTGAAACTCGGCGGGATAAAATGTGGTATCTCCCAAATAAATCCGCTCTGTATCTCTGATAAAACGAGGAATGAAGCAATTAAGGCCATTGGTTTTTAAATTAATAGGCACTAGTCACTTTTGTATTACATGAAAGCTGTGTATCGGATTAATGGAAGTAAAGCGCAAATAAAACAGAGGAGATATAACAAACCAAATACGTTAAAAAATTAATGACGCCGGCCATTTAGACCCTTTTGCTTGGAAAATTTTATATCATTTATTATTAATTATTTTCAGCTTATTTTTTGTATTCAACGATCTCAATTTTTATAGATCTATTTGTATAAATAATGTCTTTGATTTTCACCTAAAATATAGGACAATTCTCCAAATTGATACGCCAAGAATTTTTTCTTTAAAACGAGCACATACTGAGTATACAAAATATTGGAATCTTATTATTGTATAGCTTGAACGCTCATTAAGTGAACCGAATGAGGGTACATAAATAAGAAAATGATTATTTTGCAATGGAATCAAATTAAAAACGTTGGAAAATATTCTCTGCTACTATGCAGTGATATATACATAGCTATTATAGATTGAATTGAAGAATAATGTCAATTCTACACCCTGTAGATTCAACTTTGAAACCCACGGCCTGCCGGCCAATCACATACTTCGTCTTTTCGGAATCCACGTGCCTTGCACCATCATCAAAATCAGATTATCTAGGAAACAGAAACACGTCTTATAACAACCCCTAAGCAAGTCACAGTTTGAAACTTTTAATATTAATTACTGAGATACTGCAAGTTTGTGAAGTTTTAGAATGAATTAAAATAACAGATGCAGAAGTGATACTGATGCAATCACCGCGCCGCTCAAAATTGTGAAAACTACTACCAAAAAATCAAAGAAACACAATCAAACATATACATCTTGCATGCAATTGAGAAATATCGACAAAGTAACATATGAATGAGTATGAATGAGTAAGAATATGCTTGCTTTTCTCAAAAGATAATACTCTCAATCGAAGAAATTCTAGACGTTCACCCCACAAGAACTAAATAGAGCTCCAGATGATGTACACCTCGGAACAAAGGTAAAATATACATTTTGCTTAAAAATTTTTAATTTTTGCGCTACATTTGCAAATGTTTTAAGGCAAAGGCATAGTGTGTGTTTGCCATGGTAACTGGATGTACTCTAAAATGCTTACACATACTACTAAGACTTTGACTGGTAATTTTCGCAAAATATGTGAAAAGGATGCTGACCTTTGTCTTACCAATGTGAAAACACCTCATTTTACTTGAATTATCAACACGGTAATTGGACCATAGCGAAAATAGGTATAAATAAATTTGAATTTAATGAAATACAGAAAAACATCTACTTAATTTTATTAAATGCAAATCTATATACCGTACATAGTTCCATAGGTCTTCTGCTACCTTGTTGTTTGAAACAGGTGAGGATATTTCTATTCTTAAGCGACATGTGGACTGGAATTGCACGTCGGTAGCATAAAGCTACCTTGATGATTCTAATAAAAAACAAATTTCTTAAACATTTCAATAATACATGACATGTAGAGGAGATATCCAGTGATGGAAATCGGTCTTCTACAACAGTATTGGCAACATTGGGCATATTATATATTCCTAGTTCTGAATAAATAAATCTAACGCAGCTTTTCAATTAAACCGTCCCACTACGTCTGGTTTATTCACTAGACTTTTTGCGAAACGCACTTAAGATGCTGTTTTTCTATGTTTTTGCGCGTACTTCATTATTTGTTCTTAGTCTCCCATTATCATTCTTATGGTTGACTGAAATTTCTGTATAATGTCAATAGTTTAATTTGCACCTGCTCCCCATTATTCTAGTTCGGACTGGATATGTGAATGATTTTTTTTCTTTGTTGTTCAGTTTTACAGGTGGACATATTTCCTCACGCGTTGCGAAAGTTGTACGTTGTGATTTTTTCTCCTTTATTTTTCTAATTCGTAAGCACGCTTCTCCAATTTCACAAAGATCGTTACACAGCTCTCCACTTAGGAACGTGGAGGATGACTTTTCCCTTCCCACTCCACGTTAAGTATTAATTGAGGGCTCAATATTTTACATTGCAAAAAACGCACAATCACTTGCCAATTGAAATCAAATCGATATCCTGCATGATGGGTCTAATTTTACTATGGACTTAGATACTAATTATTACTTATTAATATTACTTTTAATTTTGACAATCATTGTGGAAATTTTATTTCATTTGTATCTTTATTCAGTTATTTCCAAGTTTGTTTTTTAGTTTTTACAAACTTTAGTCTACAAATTGTAGCAATTGTTTGACAATAAAGCATTTCTCTCTCCCTTTTTTTTCTTTTTCATTTTGTCTTCAATCGTTGTATTTTGATCAGGTAATTTTGCAGGGTTTAGAGGTTATTTTGGGATTTTTGTCAGATGCAAGGATTGCTGTCTCATCGGCGAATATGGCCGTAGTTCTGTCTGTTAGCAGCCTGGCTGTAAATATTAGATATAGTAGGGAGCGTAATACATTTACTTGGGGTACGTCAGCGTGAATCGGTTGAATGCTTGTGTACTTATTGTTGAATTTTACGTAGAAGTGTCTATTACTGTTATGAGATTTAAAAATTTTATAGTGACTTGCGGACAAGTTATGTTTTAGTTTACATAAGTAACTACTGTGCCAGACTTTGTCAAAAGCCTGTCTGGTATCCATCTTAGTTCCAAGGTTTTCGAATTATGGAGGGTTGCTGTTTTAATCCAATTAGTGTGATGGTATTGGAGACTACTGAGGGAATGCTAATAGCTGCTTGAGGAAACGAAAACTTTTTCTGAAATCGTCGAAGGATTTTTCCTGTAATAAGAACGAATCCTGGAGCTTTCTTAATGTAAATTTTATTTTGTATGATACACTTGACTTCATTCCTTTTCAATCCTTTTTTTGGCAGCTCCAGCTGATGGGACTGATTAAGCTTCATCACCTTGCAGTGGATTTTTCGCCTCAATGACTCTCAGCCCACTTTTCTCATGGGGGTTTTGGATAGTTTGGCTTTTGTAAGGTCTTTGTAGCCTTCCATAATAAGTATTCAGTGGCTTTTTTCTTATATATAGTATTGGAGCAAATTTATGTGTCAAATAGATAGTGTGAGAAATGATTTACATGCTGTTTTCCATATTATTTGTTGATATATTCGGTTGCTATTTTTAGATCCGTCTTTGTGGCATGTGCAGCTTTAATGTGCTGTTTACTTGATATCTAAAATTTGTGAGTTTTCTTGTTGTGTACTGTACAATATTTACTGTCACCTTGATGGACAAACAAAAATACGAAAATTGAAATACTCCAGTGGTAGAGGAGAATCCAAGAACACTTAATTTTCCGTTAGTCGCTTGTGTATCCAGGAGATACAAGCTATTTCCATTTGCAGTTTTTTTGAAAACGAATAATGTTAGGATTGCTGTATAGGCGTATTCTTAGGTCAATGTGTCTCCAATCATTTCCTAGAACAACATTAGCAAACATTCTTTTGTTCCATTGTTATGGCCATAAAACCCAAATGGCGGCGGTCATGTACCTGCTCGATACACAGCGAACATAAACGTTACATTTCTGAGCGATTCACTTGTTTCGTAGACTCTGTGCGTATAAGGCGTTTTGCGTTCAGAAAATCGATTGTAAAATTGTTCTTTCAACAATGAGTGCAAAAAAAGTGTTTGATTTTTCGAAACCGGAAGATGTCGAAGAACTCCAACGACTAATGTTTGAGGAAAATAATGAATCTAGTTTCGATGTGGCCGACGATGCTTTTGATGAATCAGATTCAGAGGATCGGGTCGAAACAAGATGTGCACTAATGTTCAAATAATTTTTTTTGCTAATTTGAAAAAAAATAGGTGAAGGTGGTACACAATGCAACAAAACACCTTCTAAAATTTTAAAAATTGGGCCCCATAATATTCTAATGAGATTACCGGGTGTGGTTGGAAAGGATGCAAAAAACGCCAAAACGGAGCTCGATTGTTGGAATTTATTTTTCACGAACTTCATTTTAGATTTATTAGTAAAATATACTAATCAACACATAGATAATGTACGTCAGAGATTTGCTACTGCCAAAAACATTATCATCTTGGCCAAAATGTGACGATCGATGAAATGTTGCCAGGTTTTCGAGGTAGATGTTTATTTAGGCAATATATTCCATCAAAACCAAACAAGTACGACATAAAAATATTCTGTCTTAGTGATGCCAAATTATATTACACCGCTAATATGGAGATATATTGTGGACTACAACCTGAAGGACCTTTCCAACAGTCCAATTCAGCGAATACGGTAGTAATGCGGCTTTGTAAACCCATAATTGGATCCGGTCGAAATGTTACTGCAGATAATTGGTTTACTAGTTTAAAGCTAGTAAAAGAACTGAAGAAAAATAAGATATCATAAGTAGGCACAATACGATAATATAAAAGGGAAATTCCCCCGGATTTTGTATCACCGAAGGATCGCGAATGTTTAAGCAGTGTTTTTGGCTACACAAGAGATAAAACTCTCGTTTCATACGTTCCGAAACAGGTAAAGACTGTAATATTACTTTCATGCATGCACGTTCCATCCACAAAAGTTTCCAATGACACTGACAAAAAAACCGGAAATAATTTTATTTTACAATGATACAAAATCCGATGTAGATGTTGTCGACAAACTATGTGCATCCTATAATGTTGGCAGATCAACCAGAAGATGGCCAATGATGATTTTTTATATATTTTATAGCGGGTTTGAATTCCAGGCCCATTTTTTTGGTTAACCAAAATGAATTTATTTCAAGAGTAGAGTACTTGAAAAAATTAGTACTAAATTTGGTAGACGAGCAACTTCGGATCAGAGCCCAAATTGAAAATCTTCCTATGAACTTGAAAACCTTGCTACAAAAATATAAGAACCTGAACCAGAAACGTCGAGGGCACCAAAACGACAACGTTGTCGACTATGCTATCAGCAGCAGAATAAGAAAACATCATTCAGTTCTTATCGTTGTCAAAAATACGAGATTTGTACTGTGTTTGAAAAAACATTCAAAGAGTATTTGCGAAAGTTGTTTAGATACTTTGTTGTAAACCAGATACTTTATTAATTTTTGGAATTCAAATATTATAAGCATTAAACATTTTTGTTCACGTGTTTGCAATTTATTTTTATCTTCTACCATTATTTGCTTCTATTAACATCCCCACAATTAAATATTTACACTTGTCAAAATTAATTTCCACTTTTTCAAAATTGCCTGCAAGTATTATAGGTAGCCAGGTAAGTAAATATTGCTAGTAGAATATTAAATAAGCCTATTAAGGCGTAAACTGATAAATTCAAATAAAATAATACATTATTTACATGCATGTATCTGAGAGATATATAGCGATTAACCGCGTCACAAAAAACCACGCGCCTAGTGGAAGGTTAATAATATCCAGTGATTATCATCAAATATAAATTTGAAAAATTAGGATCTGTTCTAACAGTAGTAGAAAAAGTACTGCTACTGACGTGTAATCGCTATTATTCACTCGGTTGATTGCAACACAGCTGCAACTTGTGTTATATTTTTCACCCTCTAGAATAATAGCTTAAATCCTAATGATTATTTGCATATTTGGTTCATAGTTATATTTAAGAAAAAAATAATTTGAAATTATTTTTTGATTTATTATTAAAGGAGGGAAACCAAATTATTCCACTTTGGTTCTCAACCCAATATCTCATTTTTTCGAATCCATTTCACTGACTCATCACTTATCTGCCACTCCGGTAAACATAACCTCGTCGCCTGTATCCATTAAATAGAGGTATTTTCCAAAGAACAAAGTATATTGGAGTTTCTTTATGGGGTATTCATTAATTAGATAGTGTTCTCTGATTTCGTAAGGACCATTCAGACAAAAAAGGATCATCTTGTAAGAGTCACGTATAGAATAGGGGGAAGTGCGCCTTAGATATAATGAGGGCTTTCTTGAGCAATATACTTCCTTATATCTCAGTCGACTTTGTTCTCGTTCTTTTTTAATTCCACTTGCCTTAACGTGTTCTAAAAAAGAGTTTTTTCTATAACGGCTGTCCGTTTGAACAAAAATTAGAGATAGGAGGATTTAGTGGCAAAAAGAGAAGATTTCTGGTTCATTTAACAAATTGGAGAATTAGGAATACGATTGTGCAATTGGTCAAAATAAATATATTATGCATCAATCAAAATTGTAAAAGTGAGTAAATTCATTTTATTGTTTATTCATTTTTTCTGGCATTTTCATTTCAGTTGTAGGAAAGAGTATTAAGTTATTATATATAAATATAAGAAAAACATGATAGTAAATTTAAAACAATATTTTCTAATATAATCTCAATTTTATTGTTCGTAAATCGTCCTACGAGTTTCTAGGCTGTTCATATGAAAAATAATATTTTGATTTTGGTTACTGAAGTTCTCCTACCATTATCTCATCTTTCGTATGAAATCGCTTCTATAAAAATTCATTTTGTTAACTTTGAGAAAGAAAAGTGATTGGAAAGAGGCAGATAAGGTAAATTTGGCGGATGAGGCATCAAATGTCACTATAGATCGGTTAAATTGTTTTTGTAAAAACTGGTAGGTGAATGAGAATCTCGTTTCCGAATAATCAATAAGGATTACACTTTTGGAATTCGAAAATATTGTTGTCATGACTGTATTGACCGGAATAACGGTTATTGCGTTTCGGGGAGCAAGTCCCTCCAATTAAGTCCATTGTTTCTATTTTAATTTTAAGTATAATGGTGTACCCAAATTTTATATAATATGATATACCCACGTTTGAAGATATCCAAACGTCTGTTAGAATTTCTAATGCAAATAAGCTCTCAATTAATTGCCAAAATTCCCTTACAACTAGCAATTGTATGAAAACTTTAATACAAAATATTGATATTCACTTTATTGATTACTTTTTTCGACGATTTCTAAGTAGAAAGCAAGGATTCTAGTAACCAATTTTGAAGTAGTGACAGTAAAATATAATCCCAGTTGTCCAGTATCATACGTGTTCATATCGTCAATTTTAAAAGTAGAGAATCATTTACAAATCATACCAAGGAATATAGCAAACAATTCATTCAATATATTCCATGTAATATATTCGTCACAGTTTCATATTTGGTGATGGATAGTAGGTATGATATTTTAGTCACGTTCTGATTCAACTTAACAAATTGTCAATAAACGACGGGGATACGAATTCAGTAACCATTAATGAAATAAGTGTGTAATTTGCAGATATTCCAGTCCAAATATTTGCTTTAAACCTTTTCTAAACCCGTGTAAAATGAAAATGTCTAACATATATGATTTATCAGTGTTAATCAAATTATTTGATGTGAATCCTTTATAAGTGAGAGATAATTTTTGAAACAGAATTCAAATGAATCCTACGTAATGTGTTTGAGAGTTTCGTGAAATCTGAATCTTCCACTTACTTAAATATGTAGTTTTGGAGCTTTATGACAATCGAATAGTTATTTAATCATTTTACTTGAGTTAATTTATACTGAATACACTACATACACCACCACTACACCAACACTCATGATTACACTGTCTGACGCGCGTTTCGATAACCAAGTTCTCGTCTTCGGAGATTGAAGGTAAACTAAAATCTAATGACTTGACTCACCTGTTTTATATTGAATATTCCCACCAATAAATTTTCTTCCGCGAAAATTAATACCAATGGGAAACCTTCCTTGGCGGGAATGGTCACTTTCATTTTTAAATATTGAACTATAGAGTGGGCTGTGAGGAATTGGCCCTTTGTTCCTATTTAAGTTACTCTTACATTTAGCAAATCAATGCTTCTAAATGCATCAAACAATTTATTTTTTGATACATTTTTTGACAATTTTAAATTATTAATATTTATGTTATGATTGTGACCGGCAGCGTGATCGGCAATTCAGGATTTTCCGTCCAGTCCATTTTTAAAATGAGTTATGTGCTCTTTAAACCGAACAATAACGGATATCTTAGTCTGTCCAATATTGTTTCGGTCAAAATCACCGAATATACCGCTCTTTTCCAAATTTGGTATTCAATCCTTACGATTGCCCAACAATTGTTTTAATATATTGTTGGATTTATAAACGAACTTAAAATCCACTCTGCTGAATATTCCTTCCAATCTTTTTGTATAAACAGGATTGAAAGGTATCAGAGCAAATTCTCTTTGTTATTAATTTTGGGTTTGTGAAAAAGTAATTTTACATAGAGATTTCTTAAAATTATGACGATTGTTTAACCTATTTACCATTCTTTTATCATAACCGTTTAGAATAGCTACATCCTCAATAAAGGTGTTTTCCTCATTGTATCTCTCGATGGTAAGTGAAAAATGAATTAACCGATGTACCAGGAAATGAGGACTGGCCATCTTATGTTGGATACAATGAGAAGAATTAGCAGGGATATACCTGCAATTAGCTGTGTTTTTCCTAAATACATAACATTCTAGCCTATTATTATTCCTAATTACTAAAGTATTGGAAATGGTAACTGTCCATTATTTTCCATTTCCTAGGTGAACTAATTAGATGTATAATTTGAGTTGAGTTCCAAAATGAATTCTTCCACGTTTTCCTTCTTCGTATTGAATGTGGCGAAAATATCATCCACATACCTGTACCATACCCTGGAACAATACTGAATTTCTTGACTGATTTGCTCCTCAAAATGACTCATGAACAGTTTACCCATAAACGGTGATAAGCAGTTACCAATTGTTGTTCATTTTGCTTGTAGAATTCGTTGTTGAACTGGAAATACTTTTGTTCCAATGATATTTTTATTAACTGTAAATATGCTTCTATCACATCAGCTCTCAAATTATTAGATTTCAATAAGTCCTTAAGGTACTCGAAGGTCTGCGGGATCGGCACGATAGGAAATAATGCACTTACATCATAGGAGATTGAAATTTCTCCAGGGGATTTCGCGAGAGAAGTTTTATTGGTGAGAAAATTTGGTATAAAACCGATAAGTCAAGTCATCAAATTTTAGTTTACCTTCAGTCTCTGAAGACGAAACGTACGTCAGGCAGTGTAATAGTGAGTGTTAGTGTAGTGGTGGTGGTGTAAACAGTGTAAATAGTATGAATATCGCCAAGGGTTTTAGAAAATCTAACTTAGTTGACTTATAATATTATTATATAACTGTTACATCGACATTATTATAATAATTATCCTTTCTATTTGTCATACATTCTGAGATGTCGAATAAGTATTACAATCCCTCTTGTACCCATTTTCTTCTATTGTGTATTTTCTCTGGCCAAGATTTACATTGTTTTTCTAATTTTTACTACATGTTCTCCCCCTTCTATTTTCAATAATGTTTCCTGTCACATTATTTTTCACTATAATCTATCGGTGTTTATGCATACCAATTTAGCTGTTTTTTTATATTTTTGTGAACCAGACATTATTACTTCTATTCTTAGAATTTGCTACTTACATTTTGGAGTTATCTCTATCTTCTTAACTGTATTTATCCTTTTAAATATGAACAGTTTAAGCTGAGCTGTTGCTCATTGTGATGTATACTTCACTATTTGTCCTCCTGCTCTCATTATTTTATTTGTAATCAAAAGCTATTCTCATTATCATCACCATCCCTACATATGTCAAGCTTCCATTGTTTGACAATAGACCCAAAATGACTTTTTCATGTAACTTTTTGTAACAATATCAATATTTTTTGATCGAGAATAAGAATATAATATCTATGAGCAAACAAAATGAGTCTGCACAAACAAATTTAGTGAGATACACAAAATTTATTGAATCTTCAACCGCCACAGGGAAATAAAGCCGAAGTAAAGACTGAAGTAATAAAGCACCAAAGAGCAAACATTATCCTCGATCGGATTTAACAACTTCGGGAATTTAAATCCTTGTGTACGCAGTTTGCTTACTAGTCCTTTCAAGATATCAGTGACTATATTGGCGCAAACCATATACAAACAGTTTTAAAGGACGTATATTAAGTGAAAGAAATAAATAAGTCACTACATTAGTGTTTTTGTTGTTTATTAGTTCCTGTGGTATTCATATTATTTTTCCACATAACGGCTAATATTATGCTAAACAACGACGATAAGAGTGTGCCGTAATCTCTTATCTACATTAAAAGCTTCTAATATTTAACCATCTAGACTTACCATGCTGTGGTTTTTTTCACTGTCGTGCTTACTGCCTTTAAGATCTCAGTTGATACTCCACTACAAGTAATTAATGTAATTGATATACCAGATACTTTCGAAACTTAACTAATTAGTTTAAATACATTCTTTGTAGTGACTTAAAATTGATTATTTCTGAAACTATGGCTTGAATTCAACTACAAAACAAAGTTTGCAAGTTTCCACAGAAAATATAAGTTTTCAGCTATTTCAATTACTTTATTCGAACGGATTGTTTCTTGGAAATAATTATAAAACCGAAATTTCATATAACTTTACCAATAAAATTATTCAGTCTGTTTTTCATTTTATTTTTATTGAGAGATTAAATTGAAATGTTTTTGCACACCCAATATTGATGATGATGAATTTAATTGATAAATAGATATATTTGACGTCATATAAAAACGTCATTATGATAACCAGGTGTCTATTATGATGCCTCACACTATTCGATATCATTTTGTGAAGTATGAGCTCCTAATATTCTCAATCTATTTTATATTTTGAATATGATTGACGTAGTTTATTTATTTATAGACAATTAAATATGGATCTCTAGCCAAAGCTGGAACCAGGTGTGAATATGGGTTTGGTACAGTTTTACTTGGAGTCCATTATTAAATCCGTTACTACCACAAACAATATCTGGCTAACCCAAAGATACTGTCGCTATTGTGAGATACAGGTTTATGGAAGATTGCAAAGATAGTATAGTCAATTCAACGCTTACGAGGTCTGGATATTAAATAACGAAACTGGTTACGTGAAAGTGTTCTTTGCCTTATCGACTCAAATAGGGTCCCTGTCAAAGCAGATCTTTTTCTAAACTTTCTAGCTTTTCAGGGAAATCTGAGCAGACCCGTTGACACAAGAACTTTTGGTCGGGAGTCAAATTTTTTGGCACCAATTCCGCTCAGACTTTTGTCATGTGTAATTCCTCGTGTAAAATCTTTCTAACCGTTTCTTTATCGGTGTTTTCAGCTTCGGAAATCATCCGGATGCTCATTCGATAATCTTCTCGCACAATTTGGTTGATTTTGGTCACTGTTTCTGGAGTTGAAACAGTGACAGGGCAACCTGGGCGCTGGTCATCTCCTGTGCTCTTTCAACCCTCACAAAAAGTGCTCACACCACTCAAAAACACGTGAACGAGATAGAGCATTATCCCCATAGGCTACTTGCAAAAATTTATAGCACTCACTCGGAGTTTTTTTAATTTAACGAGAAATTTAGGATTGATACAGTGCTCCTGTTTTTCATCACACATGGATTTCGACACGAGAAAAAAATACGTTAGTTTGAAACCGCTACTACACAAATACTATAATAGGTACGGCAACGTATTTTGGGACGTGCATAGACAAGATATCCAACGCACTACTCGTTTTTTATTCCACCCGTCTAGTACCAGACCTCGGTATTTTTTATAGAAAAATAGCAGAAAGTATACTTCTCATCTTCCCTTAAAAAACATCTAAACAACGTATTAGGGATTTATGCATATTTTTCCTATTATTTAGAAACTATTACTATTATAAAAATAATTGTTTGAAATGCTAGCAAAAGGATACAGGATTATGAAACGAATACTTCAATTATTTGTAACATGTGAGGATATACAACAAGTATCAAAATCAACCTCAATTCCTATCCTAACTTTACCCCATTTTCGTGTAGTATGACCATTCTAATTGCCCTCATTGTACCAAATTACTCTTATACTCCGGAGTGTATTTGTAGCAAACTTGTTACTCATCAGTGAACTCAACATTTTGAAATATTGAAGCCACCTTAATATTAGTTCTGTGACTAAATATTCTAGCATTACCAAAGTTCAACATCAACAAATGCTGGGAGCAAGAAAATGTAAATTTAGAAGAGAGATATAACTTCTCTAACAAGTCTCAATTAATGCAATTCATTAGTTACTTGTTGAAATTGTATGAATATTCAACAGAAAAGTTATTTGGTAAAAAGTACCTATACAATATCTGAAACCAGATACTAGTAACGGTATTGAATTTAATATATAGAATTATTTATCGCTCAATTGCTCAACAATACGGATAATTCATTATAGAAAATACCAAATATCCATCACTTTTTCAAATATAATGAAGATCACTGCCATAGGAAATTATATTGGTCTTCTGCCCCTATCTGCATATCATATAGGAGACTCGGATTTAAGTGGTAGCTCCAGTTTTTCTTTTAATAAGAACCTTTGAGATGAAACCTCACCATATAAAGAGATATAAAAAACAACTTAACAACAACGCTGAATGGGAAGCCAAAAATATAGGATATAGTGATGGCTATTAACCCTGAAGGTCACAAAAAGCCAATATGAACTAGGTTGAACTGACGCGAAGACAAGGCTAATAGAAATCAAAATTACTTTAATAGTATTGTTAAACATTCAAAAGTTAGCTTAGGAATTTGTGTAAACAAACAGTTTGTATGATTTAACGAAGCGTGAATTGTTTACTTGTCATCCTTTAGGGCAAAAATATCTGCGAAATTTTCACAAAGTTTGGTTAGTTCATTTCTTATAAATTCTGGTACTTCAAAATTCAGCGATTCGCTCAGTTCTCCTTCTTAATTCCATTTACTATCTCATGTACATGAAACAAATCTAAATCGAAGTCCGAGGTTTTTATTGAAATAGTTTTATTTAGAATTCGAACGTAAGGTTATTTATTTTATATAATAGATCTGGCAATGAACACTCTGTACTTCTTTATGCTCTACTACTTTTTCTAGTCTTAAATTTCTAATATTTGTATCAATTGGTATACTTAACAAGTTACATTATTGATGTAAAGAAGAATATTTATTCCTCCTGCTGTTTTAGTTAATCCTTCCGTGATGCCTTTAATGTTAAGTATTTTGTCGGTCTGAATTGAGGGATGTGGATATTTTTTTAATATTTTGATTATTGAGATATCTGCTCCTGTATCTAATATGAAATAGTTGATTGTGTTCGAGACATTGGAATGAATTTCCACGAAATTTGAAAGTGACAAATCTATATTTGATATTGAGCAACTGTTGATAATTGTGGATTGAATATTTGTTTTGTTGTGAGGGATCGAAATCTCAACAGCTGTTGATTTTTAATCATCTGCTCTTTGTTCCCATTCCCATACACATTCTTGTATCGGTTATAGTTATTATTCTGACTATTCCTCCTATCTTTATTTTAATACCTATTATAGTGGGTACTACTGTTATATCTGCTTGATTTAGCTTCATAGTTCTCAAAACTCTTAATATTTAACCTTGCAAAATTATGTTGGTTGAAATCTGTTTCCCTGTAGATTGTTGCAATGTTTTCAAAAATGTGATACATGTTGATGACTAATACTGTTTTCAACTATTACAAGTTTGATTATCTTTTCTTGCGGCGTCGTAAATTCACCAACTACGATTATTTTTCTTGTCGTTTCTGCAGTACCGTTATGCGTAACTGCTTTAACCGTAGCTTCGGTCGTATACTTTTCGGTCAGATTCGCAGGCATTCCTTCTGCTATTTAGGCGGCCTGCAGCAAAGTTAGTTTGTCTATATCTGTAGCATAGTCCTTATTATTTTGACGGAGGTTACCTAATTTAGCCAGAAGAAGACTAGAGTTATCTCCTTTTATCCCATTTTTGAGTCATTCTATCATATCAACAATGGAATTTAGCTTCGCCTGTTAACTTTGTTTTGAACGATTGTACTGAATTATTGTCGTTGCCTTTGAATTTAACTATAATAGACTTGGTACGCCTAGAAAGGATTGCAGCTAACTTGCTTCTCTATTAAAGTCATTCAGTAATAGGTTGCCCGCAAATTTGAAAGATTCATTCATACTCACCTTCACTTATTAATTCTAATACTTTATAGCTGATTTCTTCAAAAATTAGTGTATGAATTTGAACACGACAATTTAACGCTTGGACTAACTTAGACGTTTGATCGGGGAATAATAACCACCACAATGTTGTTTGGAATTGAATAGAATAAAATCATTATGATGCAATAGAGGAGACAAAGTTTTATGAGGTTTTACGAGTTATAGATATTTCAAAGAAACTGATTAGAATGGTGAGACGGACTCTAGATAGAATTGATATCCTGGTAATGTCGGAAAGAAGGCTATCAAAAAATGGCTAATGTCACGCTATTTCTAACCTTAATTTGAATGTAATTATAAGGAAATACTTAATATACTTAATTATTAGTGCAAATACAGACACTTGGTTTGATCTACCACCGAAAACATCAAATTTTAACCTATGGAGCACCTATGATATAATATTGCTAGCCAATTAATAGAAGTTACAGAAGTAATAGAAAAAATTTGAGCTCAGGTAAAGGAAGAATCAGGGGGAGAGAGACCTTTCAGGACGGAAAACCAGAAATATAGTTCTGAAATAATTGAGTCCTTCGACTACCTAGGATTATTAATATGGGTGGTGAGACTAAAGAGCTGGGAAATCCGGATAGCAGAGGGTTTGAAATCAATGAGATGCTTGCATAATATTCTGAGAGCAAGAGCAAAGCTGCAAAGATATGATTTTAAGAAACTATGATTATCTGTAAGAGTGTACATCTAGAAGAGTGTTGAAAAAATAGAAGTTTGAGAGAGAAGATATTAGAATGCGTGAGAATGAACAATAATCTATAAAGAGAAAAAAACGAACTAATATAACAAAAGTAATCATGGCTCAACGATTCAGGTGATTGGGACATGACTACAGAATAAATTCAAAACGAATGGATGAGAGGGCACAAATTGATAGAGAAAAAATTAGAAGATGAAAAGGCAGGTCGAAAATGGAATTGATGGGTGCGGTAACATCAGATTTAAGAAATGTTGAAACTACTGAGTGGGGAAAGAAAACAAATTAATTGTATATAATGGAATAATGTACTTGGAATCTAAGAAATGATTTTCAGTGAAGCTTGTGAATAAATCATAGATTCACACCACTTATACATTTTTATATCTTTATTTTTATATAATGCTTATTTGGGAACTGAATGTGACACGGAATTTAGGTCATTTATCTGATCTCGATATTTGATTATCCTAGATCTATCGCAAATTGAATTACTTAGCAGATGATTTTTCTAAATTAGCTCCCGATTTATATATTACTACAAACATCAGTATATTAACAGTCTGCTCCTAGAAGGTCTTATAAAAGCTAGGAATAGAAATATAATTATCATCTTCCAATATTTTTTTTTGGTAAATGATGAAAAAGATTATATTTAAAATGAGAATATCAATATCATATTTGCTTTCAATCGTAGATAGATTATTCATATAGATAGGAAAGTTGTGGGATAGGATGAAATTGTAGATCACAAAGTACTGAAAATGGAAAACAAACTTCCGTAAAACTGAAATCACCCTAGATGCAAGGGATGGATGGATAATGAATCGACCAAATTTCCTCTAACGATATCTATCTAATGAATCTTCAATATAACTTATGTTATCCATTTTTTATTATCATAACATACCAGTATATATAATGAAAACAAATAGAATTCCGCAAGTTATAACGACTTATCCAATTTGTTCAGAGGGAATTATTAGAATTTGATTCAAACTTTTCGACAGATTATCACGGTGAATTATGGGTAGATTATCACAAAGCTACAACCATTATAAATACGTGCGAGAACACATAACCTCGAAAAATTGCATATTTCTAGTTTACATATGGATATATGTGAAAAAATCTAAAGGAGTGTCTTGTGCTTATCGTTCGATTTATTTTTCTTTTATTATGAAAACAATGATTATTACGTTTACTTAAACTTATATTAATTTCAACTATGTTTAATTGTGTATTTGAATATTGCTATCAATTTAGATATGATATTACTAAAATTTAAAAAAAAAATACAAAAAGAAGATTCTGGGTAATCTGAATTTGACAGGACATATTAAAGTGAGAGCTCCAAAGATCTCACATATTAAATTTCAGAAAATATGTAGAGCGCTGGCGCTATCTCAAGTCTTCTACTTATTCACCAACGAGTACAGAAATGGAGGAGCTACAATTACTTCTGTATACAGGAAAAATAATAAAGAATCGATCTCAGAAAGCATCATTTGATTGTGTAGCTAGGTACCTCCAAAAGCTTCATACCATTAATTTCATCGCAAGTTCTACAAATGTGATACTAATATATCCTACTTTCTCATACCAGATATCAAAGAAACTTCACACAATCAGTCACTTTAGGATAAATATGAAACATGTCTCTGAATTTCCAAAAATTGCTATATTAGTCCGAAACATTTCGTAATATCTTAGCTACATAAGATACAACAAATAATTATTCAGAGAAAGGAGAGAAATCAGAATTATATGATTAGGCTTCATTAACGTTCTCCAAAATATATATCTAATCGGCATAAAAACTAAATATCTCATATATACCAATATACCATAATTTAACCTCCCCCCCCCCAAAAAATCACTAAGATGAATTAAAAAGGAAGAATAGTGGTAAGTTTACTAAAAGATTAATCGGAATCACTATCATTGAAATTCTGGAAAGCACTCGATCACGAACGGAATTTCAGTCAATGAATCTTAGCAATGGATTAGGAACAATACATTGATATGTTCAAATATCAAATCTTAGCCCTGCTAGTACAAAGTGGTATCAAGATATTTGTGACTGTTCAAGAACTTTACTAGCAATAGTAGCAATAATAACATCAGTTTAACTTGTAGAAAATAAGTTTTGGGTTCTCAAAAAAGTCAATTTATACTCAGCGTTATAAAACTTTGTAGTCGATGCTATTTAATTAAACTTTTTTCAAAAACATATCTTGAAGTTGGGTAAATATGATTTTTTTTTATTAATAAGCTCATGTTGATCACTGGAGCTTGTAAATTATCCTGCTCATTATTCCCAACTCAAACAAACGAAGAAAATTTTATGTCTACTTAATTTGACTACAGCAAAATCGTAGTAATAAATATTTCTCAGTTTTTCACTATAACTGACGTTTGTGGAAATTAAACGGTCTGTTTAATTGAGATTAAAAACAGAACAGACAAGTTTTAAACTTCCCTTACCAGTATTCAAGAGCTCTACAGCTACCGTACATATTTTATCATAATATTGCAGTCATTTTTTATTTTCACTTTGAAAACTTCTCGTTTCTTGTAAACCACCAAATATAATTTTTTGTTCTGTAGCATTCAAGTTCTGAGAACTCCTAGCAGTTTATTTTCAGAAGTTATTTTGTGTAACAGCCAATTTTCAACAAGAATTGCTGGAAATGTTTTTTTAACCATTATTGAAGTAGTGAACGAGATGAATTTCAACAAAAAGAAATGTTTGAACTTTGTTATACAAAATGGAGGCAGGAATTGAGTGAAGATGCATATGTATATACATTTACTTATTCACTGCGACCCAAAGGGTCTATTGTTTCCCCTTTGCTCGCTACGATACTGGAAAATCCAGTGTGTACAGATGATCCTTGGTTTTGGGATGGCTTTAATTACCAGAGATCTTCGTCGCAATATCTGCAAGGTCTAACGTCTTCAGGTTTTGTTTGTGGAAGCGACATTGCCTCGATAGAACTCCTGATGGTATCCGTAGATTGTTCTTACTTAGGTTGATACATTCAGTAGATATATTCTAGTTATAGTTTCTCAGAAGAGTCTTTGCCTATCTCAGCCCCTTGTAGGTTGTTCCAATAATTGGTTTTGCTCCTATCTACATCTTTACCAGTGTTTGACAATTTTTAATTAAGAAATGAAAGTATTCACTTACCTTGAAATAATCTCCACAACAAAACCGATTACTTGTACTTGATAAGATAGTATTTCTTCTACTATACCTATCTATTGCATCACACTATTGGTTCCGTAATTTTTCTCCCTTAGGGCTACTTAAAAATACTTTATTTGGTGCAGTAATAGGTGTTGGTACGATTTGGTACAATACAATATCTAAGAATAAACTTTGTCGACCCAGCCTTAAGACAAAAAATACCATAAATACGACACGATGCGATAGTATATATGGTAAAACAACGTCGGCGCTGGTTACGTAAGCAAGTGATTAGCTCATTCCAAGAAGAAATGAGTCACTTCCAAATAGCTGCTGTCGAAGCATTATTTAATACAACAGAATTCTCTTCAAGGTTCGGTAGAGTTTTCGAAAGAGTCTCCCTGTCCATTTACTTGTGAAAGTTTGATGTTTTTTTTTCAAATACCCATAAAGTATCGGGCAGAAAACCATCGTCAATGCCAATGTGATAAATTATTAGTCTTTATCCTTTTCCGAAAATTTTCCCTATAAAACCACGTACGTATAGAACCAAACTATTAATTAAACTCTCTTGAATTGTAATGAATATAAAAATTATCTAAGTGAACCCAATAATAATTTTTTTTTACAAACGAGCTTTTATTCGAATTAAATTTCAGAGGAATCACAATATGGCTTTAAAAATAGAAGAAGCTCAAATAACTTGATATTTAAAATTTGACAATTGAGTAAGTAATTATAAATAAAGATGATTTATTTTTTATAGTTTTGGAGATAGCCTGTGCTATAGTGTTATAATTAGATTCGATTACTCACATACATACCCTATAGGCAACACCAAATAAAAGCTTGTAAAACAGTTTTTTGAAATATCAACTAATGGGTTTTTCAATCTGGTAGTAAGTCCATTCCAGAATGCTTGCCTTGAGGATTATATGAATAATACCACCCAAATCTAATCCTCAGTACGTCCAGCGTTTACCAATATTTCATCCAGGTAGTAAATTTTTCTATTTTCTTCGCGAAATGTCTTCACTTTGCCAAGGTATCCTCATCTCCAGAAAATTATTTCTACTTTTTCTATTACTAAACTGTTCCTTCCTCGTTATTGTATTGGAATCCCATTTCTTCTAATGAATTATCAAATGTTTATCTTTCAAAATCCGGTTCTTATCTTCGTTAACTCAGAATTTTATCCACTCTAGGAAAATTAGGAAAAAGTGTGCATAATTCTTCTGATGGTGCTCTTGTTGAAATCATCACATGAATTGTTAATTTTTTTCTTGATAGATACGTTTTTGAGTCGACCACTGAATTATTAGCTCTGTACTCACGAACGAATTGATAGACACTTGAAGAAAATGCTCCAGAAATATTTGCCGTTTTGTAAATAACGTTATTAACAGACTTGTCTTCATATCCTACCATTTTATTTTTATAAATATTCACAATTATTTGTTTTTTGCTAGCGTTAAGAAATCCGTGTCAGATATGTTTGAGAACATTACGCAACAGACAAATATAAACAATCTCACTGCAGTATGATAATACGATTTCGTTCGTGTACTTCATCTGATCTAGCGGCTTTTGCAGCAATGAGGCACCGCCCTCTCCAATGACACTTTCCATTTGTGGTATATAATAATGCCATCGATTTGGACCAATAAAAACGCTCTGTTTCGCCCGGGATGTTATTGTCATGATAATGCACTGATCATTGTTTTGGTTCACCATTTTTTTTAATAAATAGACTTCAATATCTCTGGCACCATAAGTTGTTAACAGGTACAATATACCTGTCACCTTTTAATAAACGTAGAATTCATTGTGCGGTTATAACCAACTTTTGATTTATTTTCTGCAGGCACAGTATCCACTGGTTAAAATATATATTTGTGAATTCATCTGAATTTGTACTAGCTTATTCAGTTTATATCTGTAGCAGTTTTAAGCTCACTAAATAGAAGTTACGAGTATTTAGGTAATTATACACTTTCACGGTCACCTGGTTTTTTGGTTCTAGAAAATCGAAAAATGGATGGATTTTAATGATCTTGGTCTCAGAATGTTCCATTTTACGGCGAATTTATAAAAAAAAATAGTAGAAATAGCTGGAATGGAAATTTCTCATGGTTTTACTGTTTTAAATCGTAAAAAAAACGGTTTTGCAAAATAATCCTATACAAAAAATTATCTCATTATCAGATAAAGTTCTTATATTTTTTTGTATTCTACATAAATTAACAATTTAAAAAGAAAAAAATCCAAAAAGAATGATTTTTTCAGTTTTTATAGCTTAAAATGAAATCGATGAAAAACAATCAATTTTCGTGAACAGTTTCGTACTATATTCTTCAATGTTAATAGTGTTTGGACCATTAAAAATCGAAAAATAGATAAATTTTATAATTTTGGTCTCAAAAAGTTCCATTTTACGACGAATTTATGAAAAACACGGGGGTAGTGGCTGAATTTGCGATTTTTAATAGTTTTAAACCTTAAATAGTAGAAAAACTTTTTTTTTTCAAAATATTTCTTTTTTTATGTAAACTGCGAAAAAAAATATACGAACTTGATTCCACGACGTCAGAAACAGTTACGAAGGATTATATGTAGAAAGTCATTTTTTTGCATTTAAAGTCATGAAACTGTAAAATATATTTATTTTTTTTAATTTTCGTATTTTTTTTATAAATCCGCCGTAAAATGGAACATTTTGAGACCAAGATCATTAAAATCCATCCATTTTTCGATTTTCTAGAGGCAACCTAACCTAACCTAACCTAACCTAACCAAAAAACCAGGTGACCGCGAAAGTGTATAATTACCATAATTTTTTGTAAAGGATTATTTTGCCAAACCGTTTTTTTTTTACGATTTAAAATAGTAAAACTATGAGAAATTTTCATTCCAGCTAGTTCTACTAATTTTTTTTATAAATCCGCCGTAAAATGGAACATTTTGAGACCAAGATCATTAAAATCCATCCATTTTTCGATTTTCTAGAGCCAAAAAACCAGGTGACCGTGAAAGTGTATAATTACCGTTATTTAATTCTCTATATAACTTTTAACAGTCGTAGAACGATAGATCTATTAATAATAATCTGTTGAATATTCAATTTTAAAAAAATGCGTGTTATTTTTTATTATTTTCCTTACTTATCGGTTACAAAACAATTATTTATATACATCTTTAACCGATTTCTTGGAAGCTTGGATATAGTTAGGCGATGCACTCTTGACACATTAGTTATCCTAATAATTATCACCACTCGATTATTCAAGTTATATAATTTCTCATTAATAGGTCGTTTAAAAAGATTTAGTAGCAAGTGATTGAACCTATTGTGAATATTATGTGTGAATTGATTAACTGAATATGAATTATGGAAAACTTTTATAAATATATCGCCCATGCATGGAAGAGCACCAAAAAGAATACTAATTCGGGCAGATATGAAATAAATCTTTTTCTTCGTATATTGAATTGGTCTGTCAGAAACCACAAGTTTATGGAGCAATAAATTATTTTAAGTACGAGATATAAGCCTGGAGATTCGTTTCCTTCAATAGAGAAGTTCTCAAAAAACAATAGGTTTATTTCACTGATGCATTCAAATATTACCATAAAACTATCTTGATCCACGGAAAAATTCCAATAAAAAAGAGAAATTGGTAAACTTCGGTGTAATAAAAATGAATTCCAGATAAAAGATTTTCTCTATCAGTGCCTTTTAACGCGAACGATTTTATTCGTTTCAATTCGAATCTTGAGAGATTATATTATCAAATTAAGAGCAATGAATATTTTATATTTGTTGGAAATATAATTCCTAATGTTTTTTGGATGGCAGGAATCTATTTAACCTTCCTTTGGACGGGGCTGATCAGATTGATACACAGCGAATATTTCTGTTGAGTACCGCTGAATCACCGATTGATATGATTTCGCCTTCTCAGTAGCTTCTTTTTTTTCATTTTTTCTTTAGAGTGAATATATAATATAATGGATCATATCATTGATACACCGCACCCGCTAACGTTATAAATTGAAATTTTTTCAAGTTTTATAATTTTTGTCAAGTATTAACACAAAATATTTGTATACAACAAAACATTTCTCGTAAAAAATTTGTTTGAAAATTTTACTGTACATACATCAAATTGATATATGAGAAATATAATGATCCCAAAGACAGAAAATGCTCAAAAATTACTGTTTGAGAATGATTCTGAAACGGAAAAAGATATCGATGATGAAGAAGATACGGAGGAAAAATATAATATTGAGTTACTTTGTTGGAAAAGCTAAGGGCAAAAGAGATAAAGAAAAGTTCAAGTGGAGAAAAATATTTTCATCATAAAGAATATGATATAAAAGTTAAAATATTATTTGCAAATTGCCAGGGGTAATAGGTGGGGCTGAATTAGCCAAAACTCTTTTAGAATGCTGAAGCTGCCTAATGAATGATTATTGTGCAGTATACCAGCCAGTACATTGAAAGCATTTGTTTCAGCGCGAAAGAGATGCAAAACTTATTGATATCATCGAATTGAAAGCCTCTATAGGTATGCTTAAGATTTATGCACTTTTTGATGCCCAAGTCTTTTATTCATATAATTTGGAAATATACGCTTGACTGCAGCCCGAATAGAGTTTAGAGTTTAGAGTCCAATAGAATTTATTACAACTAAAAACAGAGCCCCTTACAGTAGCCTTTTCGAGAAGGTTTTCTATGTACCTAAGCCAGGTAAATATGTGCTTTTGGCAACATGTATGGAGGAAGATAATTTTATTGATCCTGAGATGGATGTTAAGATGAAACATTCGATTTCACATTTTATAATCAAACCCAGATCGGTGTAGAAGATGCGCATAAAATGTGTGAATCGAATAATGTGGCAAGAAATGTTAAATGTTGGCATATGGTCATATTCTTTTCCATGATAAATATGAGTGGTATTGAGGCCCAAATTATTTATTTTGGAAATATCAATTGAAAAATCAATTCTGAAACTCTCATCCCACAAACTAACTACACCTTATTTGGCTCGAAGGAGTTCTCACAGTTCAGGGATGCATATGGTTCTCAGGTCATGCCCGAGAAAGGACGCAATTGCAGGTAAAGAATGTGAAAGAACGGATAAAAATAATGAAATTTCACGAAAAAGATGCGAAAAGAAGTTCAATCGAAAGTTGCAACTAAATATAGCTGCAAAAACTATTTGTTAATCGCATATTATGTTATTGTTCAAAATTTTTCTCCTCGTTTACTGCAACAACCACTAACAGAGAAAGAACTCGAATGATATTTTTTGTTTGTTTAGTTTTATGATGTGTTTTAATTTTTTTACTATTTTTTTATTTATATACTGTATTTACTAGAAGTAAGTCTTTATGTAATTGTGTGTAATAAAGCAGTTTAGAAATAACATAATTTGAATAATTACCCTAAAATTTGAATTAACAAATATTTTGATCATTTTGATACACCGCGCCTGACTGTAAGATTTTTTGGGTGTGCCCAACGGGAGGTTAATCTACTGAATTCAACATACTACATACATTCCATAATATTGAAGAATTATTGGAAGCAAAATATATTAACTGTTTGTGATTACACATATAAAAAATGTAATATATTGGTTATGTTTGGCTCCGCTGCAAAAGAAAAGCGCCGTGAAACTGAAAAGAGAGGAAATTGACTAGATGTCGAAAGAACATTTCATCTAGAATGACTAAAATGAATAACCCCTAAAGCCATCAAAATATCAATGTATTAGACTATTGCATGTAATTGGTATTTCAAAAAATAGAAAGGAAACAGGGCATACTAAATGGTGTGCAAACTGCCATAGGAGTTCAGCATATTCCTTCAAAATTCTGTATGTACTCTCTATTCATTCTTTAGTATTTTAATACGTATAATGATACTGTCTTGTGATAGGGTGGTAATTGATTGTCAGTTGTCAACTAATTATGTACCTCCAAGTCGTATAAAACACATTTTGAGGTTATTGTGACTTTTTCCTTTTTCTTCTTCTACTTCTTGGAGATCTGTCGATCTCTTAGTTTTGAAGCTGCCTTTGCATCTTTTCGTGAGAGTTGGATTTCCAACTATCTTTCCAACTTTTAGGTGTTCTCCCGGGAGGCCTTGTGTCCGGCGGGTTGTTTTCTAGGACTATTCTCGGAAGTCTGTTCTCGTCCATCCGTCTTACATGGTTGTACCACTGCCTCTTACGTTGTCTTCCCCATCTCACAATGTCTTTATATCCCGCATTGCTCTTTGACTTTTTCCACTTGTAAATAATCAAATTTTGGACTTTTTGATATTGGAACTGCAACAGCCAACCAAATGCAGGAAAAACATATCTGACATTGTCTGCTTTAAGCACTAGAAATTTCTCATGCCAAAAAATTTACAGTATAAACAAAATGAAGGAATCGGGAAAGATATGAAATTAATTTGCAACACCTGAAATACTGATTTAATTATTTCTTGTAGTATGGAATCCAAATCGTATCAAGACTTGGTCAAAGTAGATTCCTAAATGAGATGAAACTAGAAATTGTAGTCAAGATCTTATTTGAATGAGACCAGTATATGTGCGATATAAGTACTATAGGTCTACTTTCTACATGAAGAAAGAGAGCTTAAAATGATACTAAAATGAGAAAAATACAGGGAACTCAGATATCGGAAGTTAAAGCAGCAAGCAGATCATCACCCTAGATAATATTTCTTGAGGCAGATTCCGCTGGAAAACAGAGGTCGGATGTTATTAGTTAGTAATGAAGTACAAGATCTAACTACAAATCTTTATGACGGCAGCAAATATTTTCCATTTCACCATCATAAAAAATAATTTAATATTTTTACTAAGAAAAAACGTGAAATAATATCTCACTTCTAAAAACATTCAAATATAGGCTATAATTCTGAGGTATTCCATATTTATTTACTTCTAAATAGAAATGTTGACTAACTAATTTTTAAAACTTCATATCCAACGTAGAAAGAATATGCGTTAATGCCCTAATTTGGATTTTTTTTTGAATAAGGAGAATCTCATTTTCACTCAAAGTGATAACGTGATGAAAAGCGCTGCTATCATATTCACATTTTAAATTTGATATTACCGTTTTTATGAGGTTTTAATTTCATTTGACTGTCAACCCGAAATTTTTTCATTTACGCTTTCGACGCCTTCCTTATATAAGGATGACATCAACCCATGAATCGATTTATGAAAGTTTGAAGTGGCGTAATTTATATTTAGTCTAAGGTTTAATAGTGGGCGTTAAAAAGGATGGCGAAAATAACGTGAATCAACTCACGAAACGTTGAATCCAAATCTGGTTTTCCAATGTAAATGAAATACCATGATTTAGCACCAGAATAATAACTACATATGATAAGAATGAATTAATGAAGTTCATTTAACAAAAGGTCGTTATTGAATCAATCACTTAGAAAATAACACCAAGATGAGAAGGAAAGTAGGAGTTTGAGATGAATAGAAATAATATTCAAAAAGCATATTAATAATAAATTGTGACGTTTTTCTTATTTATTTATACTTTTTCTATTCGTTTGAATTATTAATAAACACTATCTCTCACGTTCTTAATTTACCTACACACTATACAATAAACTTAAATTATAATAATTCACTTAGAAATATCACTTTACGAATTGAATCTATTCACTACGATTATTTATTTAAAACTAACTGCGTTCACACAAATCATTTAAATATCTAAATAAAATCCTAGAAATAAATAAATTTCCTAGAAATTATTGAAAAGGAATACTGTGAATAAACCGCCCACTATAATAAAAAGTTCTAAAAAAATCATCAAAGATGCCGCTCAAAAAGCGCTGCACGAATTCGCCGAATTTTTAAAATTCTGTGTAGCTTGACAGGGCCGTCCTAGGGAACGAAAATTTTCCATTTCCAAATCTATAAATCGCCATTAAATTAGTTGCCTGTCAAGAGTTTTTTTATGATTATCCATTATCTACATAATAACTAATTCAATACCAACTTAATTAGTATCTACAGGGTGTCTTCTGGAAAAGATATTATGAAAAATCACTCTCTTCAACCTCTTTGTATGTTTAGTATTTAGACGACTTCAGTTTCAAGCAATAACATCCCAATTATTCAGCAGCAATAGCAGTTCTTTCAATTGTTAGCTTTCCTTGAAGAGTAGTTTAGCTTGAAAGTTTTCTAAATATTTTGTATAATAGCTCAATTTCATAAATATACAGATATGCAACATCAATGAACGGATGAGCTAAAAATTGTTTATGTCATAAAACGTTTCATACAAAAACATCAAACTATAAATAAATATCATCTCTGATAAAATTAGATACCCAATAGTTGTGAAAATATGCATTGATTTTTGTGTTAATTATAATAGTGTTATTACATGATTATTATAATTTTTGGTGTTCAGATGAACAATAATATGTGGAATGAAATATTTGTTAGAATAAAATAATAGTGTTTTGAATAATGTGATGAAATTTTCTAATAAAAAAACTTCAACAAGAATATTTAGTAGTCGTGGATGAACTTTGGTATTCTGTTCGCTTATAATGAGTTATTCTTCACTCGGTGATTCATGCTACCACATTAATAACTTTATTATGCACTCGTGAGTGATATACTATTTTCATGGATTCATTTTCCACAACAATTTCATTTAGTGGATAACGATTGATAGTGAAGTTTGAACAATTACCTTCGTCATAAATTCCTGAAGATGGTCCATGTTGCTGCTGATAAGAAACCTTAGATACTTGTTAGAGATTTGATTCCAAAATTCCTTCAGATATATTAATTTGTGAAGATGGAAAATACAATAATTCATTACAAATCTCAATTTTTCTATTCAAACTATCTTCTTTATATGCTTCTGTTACTATTGCAGATTTTCAGCCACGGTGATGGTGTATGTATTATTTCTTTCAAGACAACAGTCGTTTATAAGCGATAACATGTTTTAAAATCTCTAAAAAATATGGCTATCACTAAGATTCAATAGCAAGTTCAATGTAAAAAAAAGCTTAACAACAATTTGCAATTTCTTCTTGTCGTAGCTTTATTTTTTCGTATATTTCTAGTACTATGCGGTTTTGGCCTCGTATATTTGTGTTCAATTGATGTAAAATATTTCTCAAATATGCCAATTCAGTCAATTATTCCTCAATCAACCGATTCAGCATTCGTGTTTTTTAATAATTAAAAATATTTCGATTTCCGTTCTATAGAAAGAAATTTATTATTTCGATCACGTATTTCAATACTTGGTGTAGATATGCCTGCGTTTATCGTGTATCCAATTTTTCTTGATGTAAAACTCTGTTATTATTGCAAACTCATTTCCTTGTTATTGACAAATGTCCTATACAACTTCCTATGATTACTGGTGTTGCATCTGTGGTGCACAATTTTGCAATTAAATACACTACCAGCTGTAAAGATTCTTCAGTAACCACTAATGAATGATTTGAATAAAAAATTATATCTCTGTTTGGAGAATTGTAATTGATTGTTTTACAATATCAAATGATATTGAGTCTTTCACCACACCGTAAGAAGTGTGTTGCATCTTTTATTTTATAGATAAATACAGTAAAGACAGTTTAAAATAGTAGTCATTAACTCATTAGAGTGCTGTTAGTTACTTACTCAGAACTTTTTCTTCTTTATTCGTATTTGAATTCGTTTATCTAGTTTTTGAACATGCTATTTTAGAAAAGTCACTGCATAGTTATTCACTGAGGAATGTGGGGCATGATCTTCATCTATTTACTCCACGGTCAGAGTTACTTAAAAGCTCAATCTTGTCCAATGCGAAAAAAGAGCACATCATTTGCCACTTGAAAGTTCCTATATTCTACACACTGATTCAGGATGAATATTTGGTAATTTCCTTGTATTGTATTTTTAGTGTGTATAAATTTAGATTTTACTTTATTTATGTATTTATTAATTTATTTGTGTGGTTGTTTGTAGTTAGTTAAGCATTCTAGTGGTTCATATGGAACAGTGCATTTCGGTATTATGAAGCTCAAAAAATCCTTGGTACTCAAAATTATTACTGAAAATTTCGGCGATCCGATCTTAAGCAGACCGACAGTAAAAAATACTCTATAGATAATTTTAAATGTACAAGCTTACGCAATACGGTAACTTCAAAATTTGGCAAGTGCGCCATATATAGTGCGCATTCACCATACTGTAGAATATTGAAAATTTTATATTGAAATATAATTTTTATGTTCTGGCACTATTTCAACCCTCTGAATTTGTTAGTCCATTGTTAATATAGATATAAGGGGATATCGGATATCATATACCAATTACGTGAGGTTCAGGATATTAATATGAATATTTTTTTAATAAAAAAAGTCATTGTCATTTACGCAATAACATAATAACTTCAAATAATTAACTCTGAATTTAAGATCTCAGTAAACGAGTTATTATTATTAACAGGAGAATTAGCAAAAATATCAAATAATATAGAAAAACCCATTTTCAAATATTGATATTTTTGATTCATAATTCAAGTCTATAACTGGAATTTAACTCCCTAAAAGGAACGATCCCTGTTGAATATAAATTATCTAAAATCACTCTCGAAGGTGATTAAAGTTTTTTTCACAGTTGGTTCATATAGCCTTGGCGTCTTCCATTAGTATCACATGTTTCTGTTTTACTTCCTAACGTATTATGTTTCTCATTAAACTGCCAAATAGAAAGCTCTTGATGTTATTTTCATAAATAACATGATACCTCCCACACTTAGTCATTTATTAGAAGTTACATTTGGAAATTCCAAGGAAGTTTTCACTAAATGTATATTATTTGAGAGAATAATAACAAATATAAGTTTACTTTCCAAATAGACTGAATAAACTTACGTCCAACGATATATGGATGAGAGTTCAGTGACCACTCAATTTCGAAAATAACTTTGTCATGTCTTCAATCTTCTTTATTATACCCTCGTAATGTGAGTGAGCAAATGCCGATCGTAGCATATTACGGTTAATACTTTATGCCAATTTCGAATTTTATGTAAAAATATGTAAAAAGTTGTACTTCCTTCTCTAATTCCCATTAAGGAAGTTGTATTTAAGCAGAATATCTTATCTTTTGTTTTAACAGGCTGAACATCGTTGAGACATATAAGTACGTTATATGAAATTGCTGCTGTTCATTTGTAATGAATTGATTATCGGAAGGCATTTCATAGTTGTACGTTATACTTGTTCACGTTTTGATTAATGTAAGTACAAAAGATGATAATTGCAAGATATTCAGTTCATCATTTTTCCAGAAAAAGGCGTGATCTGACAACAATGTAGATACCACCATAATACCAGCCGTATAACAAGACCCTTGAGCACTAAAATTTATGGAAATCGTACAAGCCGCTACCGAGATAATTGAGGCGTTCCATACGTAAAACTCACTCTGTATAAAATTATCGACATATTAGGAACAAACAACTGAATAAACTGAATTCGGTGAGTTCTGGAGGCTTTTAATGATCATATACCACTCAGATAGGTCCGTATCTCACTAGTAGCGTGATGAATGCATAAATCATTTTCTGAAATTGCAACATTTCATCAAAATCGAAAAAACATGAGATGATCATTGCAGGTACTCCTTAATGACACCGCTCATAGAGATACGGCTAAAATACACTGCAACTGTTTCTATGAAATGTGGCACAAAGCTCCTAATGATTTTCGCGTTTTTTTGCACCTCACGAAATTCCTGTCAACCGTTGAGCATTTTTAGAAACAAAGAAGAGTTGAATACGTCACAGGCGGTAGATCACTTCGACAAAAGGATGGAAAAATCGATCTCACGACACGAAGAGTGTTTGAATTTCTATGCTTAAACATAACTGTATTTGTTATGAATAGATACAATATTAAAAGTACGAGTTACGTTTTATATATAGGAAAATTAATATTTTATTGTGTCCGTTACTTTAATCAATATTTAATATAACTCTTTTTATAATTAGGTACATCAAGTTGTAATACAACAAAGACTCTATAGAGTTATTCTTGGCGTAATTAAGATAGAAAACAATATTTGAAAATAACGAGAAAACTCTGTCGAATTAAATATCGAATCAGTCATTTCACTTTGCATGTAAAATATGGTATCAATTCGTTTTTATATTATTCAAAATTATTTTAAGCGTTCTTAGATTATTTATATATCAATGTATTCGGAATCATTCAAGAACCCTATGTTATAGATTTTTGACTACAATATTGTTGAATAATGATTGTCATGCTCCAGTTAATGAATCAGAGGGAGACTGTTCTCAACTTGAAGATGACAGAAAGTTGATTCAAACGTGGCCGTATCAACACCAAAAAAATTCACCAAATGGTACTGGACGATTTTCGGATTGAAGTTTGAGAGGTAGAAACGGTATAGGCATAAGAAGAGAACGTATATACCATATACCGACTGTACGTACAATAAGTGTCGCGTTTGCTCACCAAAAGCGCGTTCAAAAGATGATCGTTTACTAGAATCTACTGATGCGATTTAAGCAAAATTGATTGCATCGATTCATATGTAGATGAAATCTGCATCCGCCACCACACTCCTAAAAAACGCTAAAAACAGTGAACTGTAAAGGCGAACTTTCACCGAAAAAAGTTAAGACGGATTCATCGACCAAAAAAGTGATATAATAAAATAATGTTTATTCGATAACAGTATATTTGAGTACCATTTTTGAATGAAAGTTATAACATAAATTAGTACAAAGTATAATATTCAGTTATAAAAGGGAATGGTAGATAATACTATAGATGAACAATAAAATATTAAGTCAAGAACGAATAAACTTGGAAGCCTACATGAACAAAATGTTGTGCGTAGGTTGACCAATTTATTTACTTAGATTTTAATATATCAATAGTCATTTTACAAGGTGGAATGGAAATACAAAAAAAAATACTAATACCAGGCTACTTATGATAATATCTATTCCAATTTATATTATTCATGTGTGAGGGGGGGAGATAATATTCAGTGTGTTGTAAGCTATGGGTTGTAATTATGCTATTAATTGCATTACCTTCCAATTATTTTATAAAAACTTTGTCTCTATGTCTACTTTCAATATATGATTTAAATTTTTTTAATAGTTTCTTCGAGTTTGAGTATAACAGTAAGTTTTGATTTCCATATTAAATTAGTTGTGAGCTCTAGGTTGTGAATGAGAATAGCTTAGTATTTTGTTGATCCTGGCAGTTATATTTTGATTTGGTGTAGTTGAAAATCCTTGTTCAAGAAAATTTGTCTAAGATCGAGACACCCAGACTCTTCAGAAAATTGTTCTGTCGGATGCATATGTTTTTTGTAAATGATTTTTAGAAATTATTTATTTTTTTGTTGACTTTTAGCACCACCTAAGTATTCTATTGGTTAGTTGGGATTCAATATGGTGTTTTTAGACTATTCATATTTGAGATTTTATTAAAGAATTTGAATTTATATAGTATTCATTGTAGGTGGTGTCGTTGTGATTGTTTGGAACCCATCTCAAGTATCAGTCGAATGTTATGACTAAATATTTAATTGATTATTAAACCTTGATAAATTTATCATCATTTGATATCTTCTATTCTGTATAGTTAGTTAAGCTATTTTTCTATACTGTAAATGGCATAAATTTTGTTTTATTATAGTTCACAGTGATCGAACCAATTTAGAATGTTATGGAAATCTAATTCGGCTTCTATTTTCAACATGTTCCAGCAGGTGTTTCTTTAAAACACCATAATGTCATCTAAAAGCTGAAGAGCTCTTATTGGCTGTTCAGAATGAGTAAGCTATTCAAATATTATATGAACAATTATCTTCACCAACGTTTGACTCATAATGTATATTTCTAACCTTGATAAAGATCAAATAAAAGATCGAAACGTTGGCATTGTAAAAAACTTTTGGACAGTTTCATTATATATTAGGAATGACAACAATTTCAACAATGAAATATGGACAATATTGGTTCCAGAACTGTGCCTCGTGGAACGCCACAAGTAACACTTTTTCATTTATACGGACAGACTGTTTGCTGTCGTTCAAATGGCTTTTGAATAGTGTTCGAACAGTTCCTCTTACTCTTGTGTCTTCTTATGTATCCAATAATAAATAATGTTTTACGGTATCAAATGCCTTCCATAGATATAGCAGTATTCACAGGGAGGGTTTTCCCTAATCTATCCCACTGTGGAGTTTTGATGTTAACACAATCACACCCCGAGTGGAATTCTCTTACGGAATCTTGAATTGTTCATTAGAAATTTGCTTAAATTTTTCCGAAAAGTTGTTCGTAACCCTTTTCTCAAAGGTCTCTGCGAAAACTGTGATTTCAGACGTAATTTCCAGGTCTCGTATTTCACCTCTTTCATAGATTGGTAACACAATATCCAATTTGAACGCATCCAGGCATATGCCAGATTAAAAATTTTTATTTATTATGATAGTGGAAGATGTGAAATTTTCTTCCCTGATGGCGACCGTTGTTTTGGATTGTGTATTAAAATGTGAGATAATAACGTAAGTGTAGTATACATGACTACTTAATAAGTTGCAAGGGAGGGATTTGAAGAAAACAAAAGTGATTTACCGTTACAAACAGCACTTCTAGTTATTTGACCATAACCAGTTTTCACCGTATCTGCCCTGAAGTGACTTTTTTCTGTTTCATTACCTAATATTTTCATATGTAGGAAAGATATTTTTATAAAACGCCAATTTCTAGAAAAAAGACGGTAATTCTTATTTGGAATAATTTGGCGATTTAAAATTCTGAAAAATGGAAAGCATTATGGAAAAAGCTGTATGGTTTCTTTGTTGGGTTGGAGTATTTTCAGACAACCCTCGTAATATGGTAGAATCCAAAAATGTTTTTTATGAATCTAGCTTATTCACCATAGATGATATTGAAAATTATTTTCTACAGTAATTTAACGTTTTTCGTATGTATTTACACTATTTCTATTCGTAGGGTAAATTAATAAACACTGTTTCTTACGTTCTTAATTTATTTACACACTATACAATACACTCAACTTATAATAATATCGCTTAAAATAATTTCTGCGATTAATTTCACTAATTCGTCTTTTTCACCACGACCATTTATTTAAAACTGAGCTAACTGCGCTACATAAACTTATTTATATATAACAAATAGAATTTCTCAAAATTTTAGAACAAATAGAAACACAAGAAATAAATGAATAGACTTTCTTCAAAATTATTTAGAAGAAATACTGTGATAAACCGCTTTCTATAATAAACAGTTCATCAAAGACGTGTCCGCCATTTAAAAAAAAAATTAAAGGCGCCATGCGAATTCGCAGAATTTCAAATTCCATTGTAACTGAACAGGGCCGGCAATAAGGACCCATTTCGCGAGCTTCTTCCTATCAGTATAGTAATGGGTAAAATAAAACCAAGTGAAATTTGCTTTTACTCTTAATTGTTTTCATGAATAGGATGACTTCTCCATATTTGTTAGTTATTTTTCTTAGTACCTATTGGTTTGTTTTGCTACTTCTCACTGTCTGATATGTAATTGACAATATTTTACGTTGGAAACAAACATATTTACAATTAGGTTTTTAAAGATAGATAGATAGATGGAAATAACTTATCAAAAGTAACATTTATTGTTTAACTATCAAAAGTACAAAAACAAAAGACCAACCAACAACATCTCAAACAATTGAATCTCTCTTCTTGTAATACCGCAAACTTAATCCAATATCTAACAGACACTCAACTGTATCTCAAAAATGGTGAACTGACATACCGTTCATATCCTTTGTAGTTGATGCGAGAATGAATTTATAGAAAAAAATATGTAGTTATATATATATATATATATATATATATATATATATATATATATATATATATATATATATATATATATATATATATGTAGTTTGCCAAACAAGTACTTTCATTTATTAACTCTATTATTAACTCAATAGTAAAAGCAGCCGATATGAATGCAAACATCATTTATATCTATAGTTTATAGGCCATGAAATGGTGATATTCCATTTTATTTTTTATCAGATGCCCATTTCCAAGTCATAAAAATGTAATAACTGTCTTCTGCTAAGAAAGACACATAAAGATGTAGTAAAAGGATCCATATTGATTTCCGCTCCTCTGAACCATTTACCCAGCTATAATAAAACTTTTTGTGCGTATCGCTCAATATTTTGCAATCAAAAGTAACCTACAAACTTTTGTGCCATTACATAAACCGAATGTGAATCGCGAATGAAAAGAGGAGTAACCGAAAAGTGATTATTCAACTGGAGAGAACATTCTGCATACTTCCGTAAATCTGAGATCTTTGGTAGATCGTATTCAAAGGACAACGTTAAATTTATTTGGAATTTCCGCTGGCATTTCAAACGGATTTATGGAATTTCAACGCTTTATTTAGGACAAATAACGACCAACTTAACCACAGTCTTAAATCAATAATATTTAGTGTATTGCGGACAAGTGGTATCTAATTGCGATAGTTTCAAAACTTTCTATTATATTTATACAAAGTGGTGTTACTTTTTAGAGCATAAAACGATCTGCTCTCGACTATGAGTAATGATCTTATCAGTTCGACTTTTTAAGTGAATCGCCCTCTGATGAGTGAAGTTTTTTAAGTAATGATATTTGTTTTTACTGAAGGATTCCCTGAACAACCGATCCCTGAATATAGTCATGGTTTTTTTTTTCATCACATATCAAAGATTTTACAAATAATTATGGAATTATCTATTAGAAATTACGAATTGATTATAGCCACACTTAGCGACGTTCATATCATTTCGGTTTTTCGATAAGTCCAACAATATGTTAAGCGATAGAAACCTCTTTCAAAAATTCTCAAAAAGACGAAAAACGTCTTAAAGTGGAATGAATTGGTTCCAAATACCTTTAAGTTTAGGAATAAGTGAATTAATTGAATTTCAAACCTCTTAATACGCTGAAAATACAGAAATGCTTATAACGTCTTTTTTTTCAAAATGAAAATGTGGATTTTTTTAAGAGACACGAACAGTTGGCAGATATTATAAACGACTGACCTTTCAATCCAAAGCGAGCTATTAGCTCCGATTATAGAGATGAAATTACAAGAAGTTATTCAAATCACTAGTCTTCCTCTAATAAAGAACAGGAAAAAATAAAAGACAAAACACTCCATTACATAATCGTAACGAATATCATTTTTAATTCGGACTAATCTATCTTTAAAAAAGCTAGTCGAGTTACGCTTTTTTGCAGATAACGCCCTGAAAAAATCGATGATTTTCAAAGTTGTTGTGAAATTATAACTGAGAATTCGTGATATGTCATATATAGGGTGTTTCTAAATTCATGAAACAAAATAGTATGAAATTAAGATAGGTGTCTCCTATAACAAAATTTGCTCAGCTCACTGCTTTCTAAGATATCACCCTTAAAAGGTATTCCAATAAATGACACGTAGGCTACGTGTATCATTTATTTTGGCTAGAGTTGGTTACTACCAGCACTTATTATGAAACGTGTTAAATTTTACACCTGTACTGTTTTCCATAGTTAGTCCTTTGCGAGTGCTGTAAAATCACAGAATTTGTAGTTTCTAATATAACTGATATTTTAGAAAAAAAAAATCTCAATTTCAGTCACCGCATATTTTGAGGTTGACATCTCGGAAAAGGATGGACTGAGGAAATTTTGTTATAGGAAACAACCATCTTAACTTTATATGAGCAATCACAAATTTTTTCGCATGAATTCAGAAACTGCTTATTCACAAACTATATGTGATTCAATTCCACGTGACTCTAAAGTTCAATTTAATGAGCTCTTATTCATTCATTCATTCCTGCAAGTTCCTATCAATTTTTTTGCGATTAAATACAGACACAAATACAAAATGACTACTACTCATAAAAAAAACGTAACAAGCATAAGACAGTGTAATTGTGTTGTGTTGGTGTAGTAGTAATATGAATGGTGTGTTAGGTAATAATATACTTATACGGTGTTGTGGTCGTATAAGAACGTATGATGAGGTAGCTCACTAATTTATCGATATGCAAATATTAATCAAATTACCAAAACTTCAGTTTGGTGGTTTATAAACCTCATTGAAGGAGTGTATTTAACTTAACCTCTCCAAAATTAGCTCATCATTAACAATAATTCATTATGATATATTTATTTTTATCCACAATAATAATTATTCCTAAAAACGATAATCTATGTCTGTGAATCTATAATTATCAACTCAACATGATTGCAAATAGTTTTTTGAGAAATGTTTAAAGCTGTCGCAAACTATTGTTGCGTTATTTGACGATTCCATTATCCATCCATTATGGAATTTGTTATAATAATAACTCATATTTTAAACATTTTATGAACAATTTGATAAGATATATCGTACAGAAGTAACAAAACTAAATTATCGACGATAGACTCCAAAATCAGAACGTAGAAAAACTACCTCAAATGAAAACAAAACTAGATGCTTGTTTAATTTTAGATTAATTTCTGTATTTGAGTCCTAGATAAATCTAGAGATCTTGATATTTTGCAAACCTCAATTTATTGAAGTTACGTTAAATTCCATCTATAAAAAATTTCTGAGATGAAATGTTTTTTAACACAATGTAACCATAGAAGCGATAATAATTTCTCACATCAGATTCTATTTTCCGAAGAGGCTACATTTTGTATTGAAGAAAAAATATATCATATTTGTTAGGAAATATGTTTTATTCGCAAAAGATATATCATTAGTATAGTAGAAGTTCCTTATTCGCGCTTCCTTCATTCGCGTTTTCACTATTCGCGGAGTAAAAAAATGTAACCAAGTTCCTATATTCGCGGCTAAAAATTTCTTTATTCGCGGATCTTACATGTACGTACATAATAATAAAAGGATTTCAATAGGTATCCAACTCAATGCCGTCAAATGGACTAATAAAAAAAGTAAGATAGATCTTATAAGAACTTTGCCTAAAGTATGTTGTTAAATGATATTGAAGACGACTTTGATATAAGCTGCAATCGGTGTTTTTTATAATGTAAATAAACAGAATTATAGCAACCTTATTATTCAATGATGAAGTACATATACATATTTTAAATGTTGCTGTTTCGTTCTATGGTAAAAGGCAAAGCAACAAAGCGATATCCAGAAGAATTTGCAAACCTAGTAGCTGATGAAGGATACAAACCTGAGCAAGTATTTAATGCAGCCGAAACTGCACTGTTTTGGAAGAGAATACCAAACAAAACATTCATTTCTAAAAGCGAAAAGTCTGCTCCTGGATTTAAGGCAGCAAAGGATAGAGTTACACTGCTGCTTTGTTCGAATGCATCTGGAGATTGTGTCATTATGCCATTGATGTTTTACAGATCGCTTAATCCTCGAGCTTTAAAAAATCAAAATAAGGACAACCTGCCAGTGTTTTAGGATGCTAATGAGAAAGCATGGGTTACAAGCGCTATTTTTTGTGACTGGTTCCGGAATTGTTTTGTTTCTGAAGTTGAAACTCATTTAAAAAAAAGAATTTAGACTTTAAACCACTTCCTCCAGGTCATCCTCGTGAACTTGAAACTATGAATCTAAATATAAAAGTATCATTTTACCTCCCAACACGACGGCTCTGCTTCAACCTATGGACCAAGGAATAATACAGGCTTTAAGCTCTACTACATCAGAATTATATTGGATAATATGGAATGTAATCCTGATATGGATGTAATGGAATTCTGGAAGAAATTTGACATTGCAAAATGCATCGTAAACATAAAAAAATCAATGGAAGAACTGAAGACACACATTGAAATCATGCTGGAAAAAACAGTGGCCAGCTCTGACTGCGGAAAATGATGAAGAATCAAGTGACATTCAGGTGCAAGAAGAAGATTTGACTGAAACCGACTTGAAGAAAATGTTAAATTCACAGCCCATTGAAGAAGAGGCTTCAACAAGCACTAGAAACGTGACATTTAATTTGAAAAATCTTAGTGAAGATTTAAGAATGGTAAATGAGCTTTGCGATTTCTTTAAGAACATTGATTCGTCTATGGAACGAAAGCCTTATTTTTAAGAGGCAAATTGCGAATGCGACTGCTCCGTATCAGTCCGAATTGAAGAAGCTTTTAAAAACTGCCAAGGAAGAGAAAATTACAAAATTCACCAAACCGTTGCGTAAGCTTAAAGATAATTGAACAAAATGTTCAAAATCTTGAATAATATTGATTTTTCTATATATTTGTTTTTTTATTTATTTATTTATTTATTTATTTTGTCACCTAGGAACATATCCCCCAAAATCCCATACAAATTACCATATACCCCGCGAATAAAAAGCTTTTACTGAATTATCTATAGTATTAAGTATCGAAGCAATGGAAAATATGTAAGGATGAATTGACAACAATATAGATTAGAGGAAATGTGGACGGTAGAATCTTTTCTTGGTTTCTACCATTCTTCTAAGTATACATTCTGGATGGATTAGTGTATAAGATTATACACGGTTGATGAATTTTCAACTATTAATTGTATGACTCAATTATTTTTAGATTACCAATAGATATGAAATTCGTTTTTTAAACTCTCTTTGTCTGAATTTTTGTCTGAGTATCTTTTCTGTATTGAGTGTCAAAACTGATTATTTTCGATTGAAATCAAACAAATTATTCCCAGTGTGTAATTGATGTACCATTTAATCAAAATGTTTTTGCAGAGAAAAAAATCTGTAACTGAAAATGGATGATGAATATTTTGGTTTTTACTGTTCTATATATTTTGTTATGTTTCCTGCTACTTGATTTATTGCCATTCACCGTATTGGTTTTTTCACCTTTTGTTTCAAATAAATGTCCTCTATTAATCAATTCATAAAAAAATACAGACCCCTCAATTCGAGAACGTTGATCGAATGGGCACTTTCAATTATCAATCAGTTCCCGCTGTTAAGTGTCCTCAACGGAATTCCTGCGGATATTGTTGATAAACAATATTTCATACACCCACCAAATATAGTCACTACGGGGATCAGTTAACGTGATAAAACTCTTCACGCATCTGTCTCGTTCATATTTACTAAACATAGTAAGCCATTACTGAAATGACACAAAAAGAGAACAAAAATAAAAGTATATTTTCACTCTTAAGAAGTATTGTACATCAAACTAATTGTGAGCTCTGTTTAAAAAGATAAATCGTAATCAATCGTTGTGTCTGAGTATTTGATTTTTTTATTTGAGCATTCCCTAATGAATACTATCAAATATGGGGGAGGAATGTTTTCTGTATCCTATTTTTATAATCAATTCTACCCTAATTGAGGTAAAAACCATAATTGAAGGATATTTCATTCTTTACTCAAATTGCAATTCGGTAAAAAGTATGTATTATTTAATAATTTCTGATTCTGTACGATACCTTTTCTTTAATTTCTACTCTTGTAGGCATTTTTCTAAATTATAACATTTCAGATCATTCGTTGATGATGATTGGCCTAGTTTCTTAACCTAAATTTAGAGTTGATTCAATAATTTTTCAAAACGGCAGCTTATGTACTTGACTTCTCAATTCTTAGAGCTAAAGAATGATGTGTGAACCAAATAAATATTTAACAAATAATAAATGAAATATTTCTCATATATTCTGACACAACTTCATTCACGGATTCATTCAAATTTCTCATTCTATTCTTATTATGTATAGTAAGTACAGAATTTCAATAGATCATGTTATATCGAGATCTGAAATTTACAATTAACGAAAAAAAAAACTGTCAATTTTCATAAAGCATTGAATGATAAGAGTGATGATGATACAGATATGAAGCAGAAAGAATAACAATAACAGAAAGAGACTAAAAATAATTGAACAATATTAGTGCCAATGAAGTTTTTTATCTCACTATGGTTTTTTGAGTGAAGGAATGGGCTGATAATGAAACATTTTGGCCGGCACGTCGAAGTATCATGAGCTCTCACAGGAGAAATTCTTATGATTAGTTTTCCAAATTTTTGGTTTTTTATCTTTTTCGTTTCCAGGCCCATTATACTTCTTCCATCATATTAAGAGAATGTCCTGAAACATACTTAATAAAACTTATATTAATCCAGGCAACTGTATTTTTGTGGGTTGTCACATTTTATCAATTGTCTATTTTAGTCTTTTATTCCTGCTTCTGTTTGTTCCAGTTATGTACTCCTAGACATATCTTGTACAATCGGATTTTTATATCTATTTATTTGGCTCCCTGGCAGTTTTATCTCTATCGGTCTCCACTCTGTAATTTCCCTTATGTCCTAACGTTTTTTCATTCCTTTAATGTTGAATTCCATTTGCTTCAATTGTGTTCACTATATCTTCATTTTCTAATATATTCTAATGACAAAGTTCATAAAACATCTATATTCTATTCTTAACTTTCAGTGGTCCATTAATTTTTATAATTATTCTCTTTCCATATATTCTTAGTTGTTTTTCGTCCAAATGTGACGAAGAACAACTAAGTCTTACATTGTCCGCATCGTATGTAATTACTGGTTACAACGCAGTCTTGTAGACTCTTGATTTGGTTGCTCAGCTTATTCTCTTGCTCTGCGTTATGGTTTTGTACATATCATATGCCGTTACTCCTGCATGAATTGTTGGTCTAATTTTTTGAGTAATTGAGAAAAATAGTATTTCGAATACGATGTCATTTATCTTCACTGATTCTTATTTATGGGCTTACTCCTTCCCTTCAATTTACATAAATTGAAGTCTGTCTCTAATTTATTTTCAATCCTATTTAACTGTCTTAATTTTTTCTAATGTATCTTCAAGACTTTTACGGTCCCTTGCTGTCAAATTGAAATTATCATCGTATTCTATTGTCTGTTTTGATTTATTAATGATACTTTTATCGATATTACATTCAGGAATTATGCCTTCGACTGCAGTGCTAAATAATACCGCTGAGAGTCCCTAACCTTGCCTTACCCCAACATTTATTTAAAAAATCTCAGATGGCTTTTTTTTTCATTTCCACTAATCGTATCATCTTTTGAGGTACTTGAAGTTTTCCCAGGTTCTTTATAATTGTCCTACTTTTCAAACTGTTGCTGGTTTAAATTCGGTGATTAGCTTTTGTATACTAATGTTGTGCTCATTGCTTTTTTCGATCACTTGTATTATAGCATGTATAGCATCTACTGTTGATTTTCTACTTTATACTTAAAAATTTTCCTAAAAAGTAATGACAAACAAACTTACAAATCAACTGGGTAGATTTTTAATTCAATATTGAAACAAAAATTATACGAGTTCAGACTTTAATGTAAGTTACGCCCAAACGAGGGTAAAATAAAGATGGGTGATGACAAGCTTATGAAATTTTTTGATGAATTCTAGGCCCTCTATGATTACCGTGATTTGCAATATAGAACAAATTCATCTTAGGACTTAGTTACCAGTGCAATTATCATCGAAATTTACTAGATTCTGATATATTATTTATTTATATGCCTCAATTTGGATATCCATACATTTAAACACACTTCGTTTATTAGTGCTTGTAGTCTATTCTAAATTTATCTTTTAACTACACGTGCTGGTGTAAAAAATACACCATTCACAGTGAACAGAATGTAAATGATCTTGGCATTTCTCCACCCACGTTGTATGCGAATCTAACTAATCATTAATGTGGGTCCTTAACACGTTCTGCCATTCTTGTTCTTGCATTGGCACAGATAGGTTGATTGCTTGCAGCAAATAAATTTTCATAGCATTTTAGGTTCATAATAGTATTTTAAAATACAGTGAATCATTTGTAGGAATCAAAAGTGAAAAACCCAAATCGTCTTTCCGAAGATGAGATTCTAGATATGGTTCAAGCTATATGTGACGAACCTGAAAATGAAGCTGGAAGATCATATACCTCTGACGATAAGCTTATACAGGAAAGTGGTCATGATACAGAAACAAGAACTAAGTGTATGCCAAGACATAGAGAATATCACGGAACAGATAAAACAATAACGTGAAATAAAAATCCACTTACTATAGCAAAATCAGCGAAAAGATATTGCAAAAATCTTTCCCCGTCTTAAAAGTTGTACAAAATATAATACTTATGAATAAAGTACTTCTGAAATGTTTTTTACGAATGATATTATTCAAAATATTGTCGAATACACAAATATGGAAATCGAGAAATTGAGAGTAAATTACGATCGAGCGCGAGATGCAAAGTGTTTGGCAGCTTCAAAGCAAAACCATACATAAATTTTTATAATGGATGAATGCAATAGATTTCTATTTTTATTGTCTATTTTTAGATGCGACGATAAAAATAACAGAATAAAAATAAAAATTAAACGACAACATTGCTGCAATTAGATTCATACTTCATACCAAAGGACAATAGACATCATTCGGGACATGAACAACGGAAATAGAACATATGTAAGAGTAAACAACGAACTCTCCAGTAAAATGCCAGTATCAACAGGGATCAGACAAGGAGATAGTCTCAGCCCAATACTCTTCAACATTATAATGGATGAAATCATAAAAGAAGTCAAAACGGCAGGCAGAGGATATAGAATGGGAAAACATGAGTTTAAGATAGTTTGCTACGCTGATGACGCGGTTGTGATATCCGAAGATGAGGATAATCTGCAAAAACTGCTACACAGATTTGAAACAGTTGCAGAAAAATTCAATATGATCATATCGACACAAAAGACACAATCCTTGACAATAGCGAGAGAACCAAGAAGATGCAAACTGGCAATTTATAATAAAAGTGTAGAGCAGGTTATGTCTTTTAAATATTTAGGGGTTAACATCACGAGCAATAGGAACTTGAAACAAGAAGTCAAAACGCAAACAACAGCAGCATCTAGGATATCGGAATTCCTTCGAACCGTGATATGGAGGAATAAATTTTTCGTATCGAAAGCAAAACACGGATATATAAAACTTGTGTCAGACCAGTAATGACATACGCCATAGAAACGAGGGCGGAGACTGCAACTACTAAGCGGATTCTTAGAACGACCGAGATGAAGACATTACGCTCAATCACAGGGAAAACACTAAGAGATAGAATAAGGAGCAATGAAATTAGAAGAATGTGTGACGTTCCGGATATAGTGAGATAGGCCAGAACTAGAAGAAGAAGAATCGCAAAGGAAGAGAGACCCAATACAAGTAGTCCGCCTGGAAGACCACCAAAGCGCTGGTATGAGAGCTGGTCCTCGGAGTCACAACTTAGGCTGCCTCTTTGAAAACACAAGACATAGTCTTAAAATAAGAAGAAGAAAAAGAAGAAGATTCAGACTTGATCTTCCATAGAAAACTGCATACGCTACAAAAAATGAAATGCTGATTCCCTTTAGAGGTCCATGCAGTTTTATGCAATATATACCGAATAAACCATCGAAGTTTGGCCTAAAGTGTTTGTATCGTGCGACTCTAATTCTTTTTATGTAGTTAAATGGACGTTTATTGTGGTCAGCAACTAGAGGGTCTATATAAAATATTAAACACACTCGATAACGCGTCGTTTGCTGTAACCATGGAAAGGAAGAATAGAAATTTGACAACGGTATACAAGCTACCCTTTAGCCGTGTTTCTCATTTAAGATAGAACAATAAGAAAAAATAAAGTGGAACTGCCATCAGAGTTTTTACCCAGTAAAATCAAAGAAGTTGACTCATCTATCTATGGGTTCTAAAAAGACATCACAATTGTGTCATAAGGAATTATCTATAACACTTATGAAGCTACATCTTAAGGAAAGAGCAGAGATATACCGATATTCGTATTTTTCTACGTAGATATAAAATACCTCAAGAAGAGCAGCTTGAAAATAAACCACCAGCAAAAATAAAGGTGTAAAGGTGTTTTTCCTGCGGAAGGCATAAAAATAGTTTGACAATGATGAAGTGTCATCGATGTTATAGATCTTTGTGCAAAGAACATGCAAATACAGTAATTATTTGTCTAGAATGCAACGATAACGGAGACATCACAGATGAAATTTAGTGTGTAGATGTAATGTAGGTATGCTTCATGAGGTATAATTAGTATAAAAATGCATATTTTTTCAGTTTTTCTTTTCTATTAAAGGATTTTTCATTAGTTTTTATAAAAACTTTTGATGAGTAGAACTCATAGCATACATATTTGTTCTTATTTAACTTCTTCTCATTTGTTGTTTTGGTAGTGTACAAAATACACCACGCGTGTACTTGTGTTAAAATATTAAGCGCGTGTAGTTAAAGGATAAACTAAATTATTCTTCTTCAGCTTTCACGCAAAGCATTTCTTTCTACTTTGCATGACGATTCTGCAATTAATCCTGAAACAAAGAAGTCGCAGATTATTATGGACTACAATAACAATAAAGGAGGGGTCGAAACAGAGGATGGAATGTGTAGTACATATCTTGAGTACAGGAGAACACTGTTAAACTTAGCTGGAATAAACCGCCAAACTTTATATAACGCGACGCTCAAAAATTTAGAAGACTTTTCCTAAAAGGATTATCTATATCACTCATGAAGCCACGGCTTAAAGAAAGAGCACAGATATGCCGATATTCGTATTTTTCTAAATAGATATAAAAGATCTGAAGAAGAGCGGCTCGAATATGAGCCACTAGCAAAAATGCAGGAAAGGTGTTTTTCCTGCAGAAAGCATAAAAATAGGGTGACAACGATGAAGTGTCGTGTATGTTGTAGATCAGTGTGAAAAGAACTTGCAAATACAGTAGTTACTTGTCCAGAATGCAAGTTATTTTTTTTATTAGAATATTTTTCATTAGTTTTTATAAAAAGTTTTGATGAGTAAAATTTGTATAGCATACATATTTATTCTTACTTAACTCCTCTTCATTTATTGTTTTGGTAGTGTACAAAATACACCACGCGTGTACTTGTGTTAAAATATGTGTAGTGCGTGTAGTTAAAGGATAAACTAAATAATTCTTCTCCAACTTTTGTGAAAAACATTTTACCTTCGGAATATTGATTAATATTGTGAGAAATTTCTTTCATGTGAGTTAAACAACGCAACGACGCACGTATTATACAGATATAACCTCAAAAAGGTGAAGAAAGTAAAGCGAAAGCTTGTTTGTTTGAAACAGCGCACTGTGAATATGTCTCTGAAAACAAAGGAGGATATAAAACGCGACAAATTTCATCGTTACGAGGTTAAAAAGTACGTTCGGTCTAACAAATTCAATTTCGAGATTCCCTTTTTATTTTTACTCGTTGGTAGACTATGAGAATGGAATGACAAAGAGATTGGGAAGAATAGGGAAGTGAACGAACAAAAAAGAACGTTGATCAGTTACAAGTGAGTTATTGAGAACTAATGTTACATATCGATAAAAAATTTAACAATGCTCAAATATAGTTGATTTTAGATAGATATTTCCGGATAACATAATTCAATAATTACACCGTTTGTTATATTTTGGAATATAGATCACTTGTCTATTATATACAATGGTTTAATTTTCAAAATTAGGGTTAGTCATATTCTAGTTTCCTTTATTATTTTTTGTGTGCAATCTTGAAGAAATTTAATCAAAATACACTAATTTGCTCACTAATTAAAACACTGAATTATATTTCTGAGACTATTGACACTTGATTACATTACAATAGTGGGATATTATTGAATAGCGGATTTATACAAGAAAATTTAAAGAAGGTGATCCCATCTTTAGGATAGATAGAAAACAAAAAAATATTTGGGATTTGCTCAGTAAAAACTTTTCGTAACGCCATCCGTATACAACACATTTTTTACCACAACTACTGGAAACATTGTATTGAAAGTTTATATGATCAAATTTTGGAAGCTGTTACATCCAATGCATTTGTTTTTATGTCTGACTCTCATAGAGGGCGCTAGTTACATGGTTCGTACTAAGTATTATTGAATATAGCTTTTTCAATATTAGATTTATTGACCAAAATTTCGAGTGAACTTGAACAATATTTAATTTCACACTAAAAAGGAACTCTTGACAAAATTGGGTACTGTGTACCGTTTTCGGAATATTTTTATTTGAAAATTATGAAGTGATAATCGGTGCTGGTAAAAAGTATTGATAATGTTTTTAATTATTATTATTATTATTAATTATTAAGCATTATGTGCATTGGAAATTTTTTGTCGCGTAAATGAGACTATATCAATAAAAAAGATACATTTAAGTGAATTGGGACTGAGGGCTTTCGTTTCCTGTTTCGTTTCATAAAAATCCAGTCTAATCAGTTTAGGATCTTGTTTTTCCAAGTTAAGTAAGGACACTGAGCTATTGGAGGACTTGGTATGAAACAAACATACATATTAGATTATATTAGACTCTATGTACTCATTTCAGTTGAAATACACAAAGTTTGTTTTAATTAATACCTTATTATTTGATTATGTTGTTATTATATTCATTACGAATCCCTAAATTGACTTTTCTTAAATCATTCGTCTTCTAATATTTCTCAACACTATTATGTAAAGTGATATATAGTGTTTACCACTATTTATTTTCATAATATTTTTATATATTCAAAAATAACTATGATCAAAATGAATAATTTACGAACCCTTATTTCCATTTAACATTTTCATGAGCCTAAAACTTTGAAAATACTCGTAAATGAGATGTGGCTATGCATATCTTTGAATATTTTATATGTACCAAAAAAGTACGGGTACATTTTCAAATTGACTTTCTGTAGAATAACACATCCAGATTATTGTATAATTTGACAGAATCCTTGAGGATATTCGAAAATAAACAAACACAGATATATTGGATCTGCGAGGAATCGAAATTCTGCTGATCTAAATCGTGTCAAAATTTTCAGGTACAATTTTAATTGTGTAATTTAGTACCAACTTATCAATTTGAGATTCGCCAAGCAATCTCATAGTGCCCTTCAACCCCAACAGGACAGAGGGTATTTTTTCTTTCAATACCAAGTAAAAATTAAGTGTATTTCATAACGTTTTTCTGAATTAAGGAAGCCTTCTTTCTCATGAGATATCACTTAATTTACCTCGTCCATGCTGGCGAATAAAATTTGAGCTATAATTTCATATTCGTAGCTAACGACCTAAGAAACGAATACGAAGAAGAAAAATATTTGTCTTGAAGGATATGATGCAAATGATTAAATCATCAGTCAGAGATATCTTGAAACGTCAATGAAACGATCATAATTGAGCCATGTGCCAGTCAACGTAAAGAAAAAGAGTAATACTGAATAATGCAAATCGTTATAAGGCCACGAAGTACAGCAAAAATAATATTTCATTATAATTTTTTATGCTAACGTCTAATTTCCTCTTTATATTTTGTAGAATAATTTTTTGATCTTTTGATTTGCTTAAAAAATCTTGAGATTGGAGAAAATTTTACGTCTGAATTAAATTCTGAATATTGATGATTATTTTCCAAAGAAACAACTGTCTACAGTTTCTAAACATTACAACTCTCTAGTATCTCTTCTGGCAGGGTCAGAATACAGTACTTTTTCTTGAATGTTCTTCCAACCGGCCTAAATTTGTTGCTGAGTTAACCCAAATATAATTTCACCTCTTTTCCAACATTTGTTTCTATCAAATATAAGGTCACGTCGTCATGAAACATTTTTAGTGTTGCTGTGCCTAAATGGTGGTACAAGAAACCATAATTCCTACATTATAGGCGACAAGAAGAACGTTTCTATTTTATAAACTAATATTTGAGCTATTGGAATCGGCGACATTGTACTTATTATGAGGAATGTAATAAGGATTCTAAGAAATAACAATATATATAATAAATATCATAATATTATTGTAGACATTCAGACCAGAAATACAAGGATCGAAATCAGTACAAAACAGTACAGACTATGACCAGGATACGATAGGGAGACATCCCTATCGTATCCTGGTCATAGTCTGTATATATAATATATATATATAATATATAATATATAAATATAATAGAGAACTATTCAATATTATTATAGACAGAATATAGAAAGCGCCAATAAGAAGGTGCATATAGATTACAGAATGGGACATCGATCATTGAAGACGACAAAAAAATATGATTTGACTATCTCAACTAAGAACACTCAATCAACAATTACGGCCAAATCTCAGAAAAGATACGATTTAGTCGTAGATTAACTTAATATAACAATTATAAAAAATTATTTTGGACCACCTATGAAATTTGTTATAAAACATGAAAGAGACTAGAAATGTCATGTCGAAAGAAACAGATGAACAAAATGGGGTAAATATCATTAAACGGAGAACATTAGGAAGACCATCAAAAATATGGTATGAGTGTGTGGATGGTATCAGAATTTTAACAGAATTTGTTAAAAACATCAATAAATATTCAATGAAAAGTATAATTTATATCAAACTACACCTTAAAACCCTAATTGTACGCGCAACATGATGTTATCAAAATATTCATTAACTCACAATATTAACATTGAAAAATCTCATAACAGGGCTTATATCAACAAAGCATATCGATATTATGAGAATAAAACTGGTCTGTTTATTGTAGTTATGTAAATACATTATGAATCTTATTCCAATTTTATTATCTTAGAAAAAAAAATAAGTGAATCTCGTAAGCCTCCGCTTGATTCTAAATCCATTGGAATGAAATTTTCGAGCAATTAACCACGTATTCAACCATAAAATTAGAATTCTCTGGTATACCACCGTCGATAACAACTCAATACTCTATTAGTTGAGTCAACTGAAAAGGAACAGAGCTGGTATACACAAGTAATTCTGCTATCACGAAAGACGCCATTCTCGAATTTGAGAATTTTAATTGAATCATCGGGATAATTTCACAAAGAGTGGTTTTTATTTGTGCTGAATCGACATCAAGAATTTTAAAATCTACATGATAAAGTAAAATTGGATTACGAGAGTATTTTAAACATATTATTCAAGAAAAGTAGCAGATGGAAAGGAATAAATTCAGTTAGAGCTTTTTCATATTTCTTATAATAGCACCACAAATTTTTAGACGATTCCTAAAATAATAAAGAATTTATGTAAGAAGTACGAATTAAGTGACTTGAAATATACCCATTGGTACATAAACACAAAAATATTTTATATGCATCGTTGAAATTTTAATATTTGATTAGAATTTCAGTTCTCTTATAATTCAATTATTTTCTTGCTGTAAATACTGAACAAACCCGCTCATTTCAATATTAGAATACCAAATTTATTCGGTTAAATGGTTTTAAACGCTGCTTTACAAGATTAACATTTGTTAAGTCCGAAGATTTGGAACTTATCTTAGTTCGAGAGTAGTGCAAATGTTGGTTTTGGAGAAGTTGAGATGTTATTTCGATAAATAGAATAAACAGAAATAACTATACTTTTGTTAAATGTTATGACATATTTTACTAAGGACATGCAAACCAGTGGCATAGTATGAGTGCGCAGGACAACAGAAAATGAAGTTTATTAGCTCTAATTCATTGTTTCTTATCGAAAATAGCTTGACATCATCAGGGGTTTGCATGAAAGGGTTCTAGAAATACGATATATATGTCGTAGTAATCCTTTCAACATCGGAAAATGAGCTTAAGGAAACTTGTAGAGCCTTCATAGAAACGGCAGTGACAGTGAATCTAGAATCTACGAGTCAATGAAAATAAATCAGAGTTCATGATAATTACAACACCAGAAAGGCAAAGAGCAATGAGAATTTTGTCAACACAATTGAACGAAGAAAAGGCAACAGGTTTAGAACAAATTCAAAGTTATGTATATCTTGTGGTGGTTATTAAGGACGACGTTGACGAGGGAGGAAATCTGAAAGTGAGGATAACGAGGCGAAGTAAACAGTTGGGAGCGATGAAAGCGATAATAAGATCCAAATCTAGAAAAGCGAAGCTACATCTATACAAAACAATAATATGACCGCCAGCGAGCTTCGGGGTGAAACGTGGATTCTTACCAAAGCAGAGGAAGAAAAGTTAGATATATGGGGAAGAAAAAAAAATTATTCTAGGAGGTGAAAAAAAGGGAGAATGATGGCTGAGGAGAACAAATAATGAAATAAATAATCTATTTGGAGAAGCAGAAATAAGCAAAATGATAAGATCCAAAATAATAGAGTAGTTGGGTGACAAATAGAGAATGTCAGATTTTAGAGCAGCAACAAAAATGATGGATATAGAATGAGGAGGAACAAGAGAAGAGAGATGACCAGGAAAGGACTGAAAAACGATAGCAAAAAATAGGAAAGTGTGGAAGGGAATCACTTCCATGCTATGGGCCTGAAAATCTTGCATGGTAAAAAGCCTAGGCATTTTACAAGAGAGATTTTTTGACTAGTTATTGTAGGCAATTTGACAAAATGCCGGTATAAAAAGTGTGGGAGACAACGTATCTAATTTCGCCAGGTTATTTTGAGTCAATATACAATTTTTCTGTTCCACTAACAATAAGAAGAGATTTTATCGACTTTAGCTTTATTTCAAAAGAAATACATCAATAAAAATTTCTAGAATTAAACAAATACTATAATGTAAAATACACATTAAACTAACAAACACAGAATGATTAAATTCTCTAAATAGAGTAAAAATTGCAAAGGCGAAATATCTATTTATTCATTAATGCTTCTATTGCATGTAGAGGAACATAAATTCTTACTTTCGAAGCAGGCACATTTATGTGAATTTAACTGTTTATTAGAAGTTATAGACCAACATTTCTGAAAAACTTGACCACCCGTGTTCTGCCGTCGTTTCAAAAGTTTTATCAAATACCTCAATTTGCATTGTGCACACGATATAAAGTCAAATGAAAAAGAATCACCTCATTTCTCTATCATCGAAGAAATCTACTTCTGTGGTGCCAAGATTATTTAGCTGGTGTCAAAAAATTGAAATTATTAGCTTCAGTAATGAATCTTTGTTGGGTATGTCGTATTCGTGATTCGTGATCATTGTCTATTGCTCAGTATCACTCACAAGAATTAAATCTTTTTCGACTTCTTACGAAATTTCAAATTCATAACGTTCAGCCATATATATTCATATAAACATTGGATAGCTTCCAGCAGCTTGGAATTAATTCTTTTCCTTGTCTACCTAGAGCCCCGATTTGTTCCTAGTTGAAAAAATTTCTTTCTGTAGAAATGGTAGAGTTTCAATCCATTATGCAACTTGGAAAACAAAAATTCGTAGTCACCCGATTCGAGTATAATTTCAAAAATTTGCAATCCACATTCCTGATAAATGTCACCAATATGATATATTAATTTTCACTCTGCGATCGGGTTGCTATGTCACTGAAAATATTAATATACAAGATACGTGTACAAATTAATGAATGAAAACGAAACAATCATATGAAGATTATACAACTCGGATTACATTAATTAGCTTACATCTTCCTAATATAAGGATAAATAGTGTTAATGAAAACAAAAAAAATGACATATGGTATGATTGGAGTTAGACACTCAAGCAAAATTTAAATAGACTATCAACTACCATTTCAACGTACCTTGAGGATAAAGTCAAAATTAAAATACAATTGTTGTGATTAAGGAATTATTTGCTTCAGTATACTTCTTCTACGTGCAACTGCAAATTACTGAACGTTACCTCGACGATGAGTATAATACATTGTTGTATTGAATGTGTAGTAGATCACAAGTGGAATATAAATCCCATAATTGGGTAGTATCAGACAATTGGATTCGGATTTTAAATATATTAAAAAGTTACCACTTGGTCTGATCGGTATTTGTGACCACAGAGAATGGCTACTTACAAGTTTCCTTCATTTCTTCAAGTGTAAGACCAATTAGAAATAAAAAAGAAAGAGAATGGATATTGAGATTTCTACATATTTAATAAGTAATACCATTTTAAATCTCGGGTTTTTTGGTGATTTATCATTCACTATTATTTTGCGACATTATTATCGATATTTTCAATCAATTTATTGATGGTACTAGGACTATTAGGAAATTATAATGAGAAGAAACCACCAAAATATTTATCGGCATCGGATGATGATTATTTCGAATGATATTCATATACATTGTTATAATTCGAAAATTATTTGAGAATATAAGAGCTTGTATCCAGATCGATCAAACTAAATTGTTTTTTTAATTATTCACATTCGTAGTTTCAAGAGATAGCAACTTATGAACATATTAGCTATGTTCGCTGGTCAAATTCCGAATTATTTCAGGATTATCTTAGAACTGATGGCATGCGCACTTTAAAAATTGTTGTTCGAGTAATGAGGGTGAGCGTGAGTTCATCGACTCGCGAACGATAATTTTAAAATTGTGAAGTAGTTGATCCTAAACTGTTTCGGAATTTCAGTCACGGACAAAGCTGTAGCTAAAAATACTGAAAGGTTAATGTCATTTTAAATTAATGTTAAAGTTACAAATTGTTCTAGAAAATCTGAAAAAATTATTTAAGCAAGTCGCACATGATCTTGAAATGAGTCACTCGAAGTTTCATAGAGTAGAGAAATTAATATAAGACATACATATCACTACAAGCATCTCATGGAAGACCAAAAGTGGAAATGCTTAGAATTCTGCAAACTTTATAATTCATTCAATTATTTGGACGGATGAATGATCAGTTTTCACAACAATCAATTAAATAGATATCCCAGGAAAAAAAAGACAAAAAACTTTTGAGGAAGAATTTTAACGTATCTAACATTAAATTTCATATTTTTTCACACCATATCAACATGAGAAACATATTTGGTATAGATTCTCTTAAAAGTAGCTCAGTTTTAGAAGCAATGAAGAATTGCAGCGAATAATTTGGTAAATGGATGAAAGGTCTCTCCTGACAGCTAGGACGGACAATTGAATATTTAGTCATTTATTGTAAACCCATATAGTGGAATCCAGATAATCTTTATTCAATTCTGTTCCAGACGAGTCTCAGCGTTTCAAATGAAAATAATTAATTTAAACTTCTAAACAATATTTTGAGCTTCTACATCCTCAATATTTTCATTCCTATCGGTATTTTGACCTAGTTTTCTGTTTTTTGGGGAGGAACGCTGCTGACCTGGCCCCTTAACTCCAATTAGAACATGGCGTAAAGGTCTACCATTAATTAGGTGAAGTGACAATCAGGAGCCAGGAACAGGCGATAGACCTATTATGGAAGAAAAAAGATTTTTATAGTGTTATCTTTATTGATCTTATTGAATAGTATTTATACTAAAATTATGAAATATTGTAAATATGGAGATTTTGGAATAATTCAATTCTTATTTTCATGTGAAAAGTTTGAAACCTTGAAATTATCTAAATAAAAGAGGTTATCCGACATGCGAATACATATTCGAGAATTGAATAAAATAAGCTACCAATAAATAGAAGAATATACAGTGTCTTATTCTGAAATTGAGTTGGCATTCAATATTTTCCTTCCTTCCATACATGAATAATTTTGAAATAATTTTTTCAAACCTCAAATCACAATTCTTGGAGTGATAATAATTTCTTCAAACCAAATACAAATTCATAATCTTAACTCACAAATATGTGATAGTTCAATCGAATATTGCGGTTTTAAAGCAGATAACGCTATTTAAGCTCAACTCACGTCTATTCCTTCTTGCACTTGGAAGCCAAACACTTGCACTACTAATCGGAAGAATCTATGTTCTTATTCCATCCACGAGTTTCAAGTTGTATTCAGAATGCAATGGAACTGTATTTTCGGAGAAAGGAAAAGCTCGAAACATGTATTATAGAAAAACATTCGAGTGAAGAGCCAGAGTGTTTGTTTGATGCATTAATTACGTACTATGAAAAAAGTTTACTTCTTTTTGTAAAATTTATTTTAAGATTAGATTCCTCGGGAAGGTTTTGTACTTTTGACTATACAAAAAGACAAACAAACTCGTTGAAATATGGTATCTTGAAGGTCAATCAATGAAAGCTTCGTCCATAATTTATTACTCTCAAAATCGTTCATACTATAAAGCTCATTATTAATGTTATTTATTAAAGGTGAAAGATGAGCTTAGGGCGTTTTAATTATATTTCCGATTTTTTTATCATTTATGTTAATTATTATCAAAATTTTTACAGAAGTAAAGCTTTGGATATCATCATACAATGTGATGTATGAAATAAATCTAATTTTAGTGATATTATGTACTATGTGAAAAAAAGCTAGAACAGGTCGATTTTTGCTCTTAAATTGACAATTTTTTCTTCTTCTTTTTTCCTTAATGTAAGCAAAATGCTTGTATTTCCTCATATGTTGTATAATTTCGTCATCTCTAACCAGTTTGCATCTGATAGGTGTTTTTGAGGTGGTCATGCATTTCGTTTTTGCTGCAGATATCTTCATTCTTAAACTTTTTGCCGTTGTGTTGAATTTGAATAGTAATCTCTGTAGGTCATCTTCGTTTTCTGCAATCAGAACAGCATCATTAGCATAGCATAGGATCTTGACGTCTTTGTTCCCTATTTTATACTCTTTCAAGTTACGACTGCTTTTTATCACTTCGTCCATACCGATGTTGAACAATAAGGGGCTCCTTGTCGAATACCATTCTTTATAGGTATTTCTTCGGTAGCTATGCTATTGATTTTGGTCTGTATTTTATTTCTATGGTAAATGTTTTCGATGGTTTTTATGATGTTATATGAGATTTGCCTGTACCACGTCCTCCCGTTGTATTCTATCAAACGCCTTTTCCAGGTCTATGAAAGACATGAACGCCGGTTTGTTATAGTCGATGGATTGATCGACGAAATTGAGAATTTTCAGTATGAAAATATTATCCCCCTCCAGCTCCCCCTCTGAATTTTAATCACCCTCTCGAAAATTTCAAATAAGAAAGGAGGTCGTGTAGTACCTTGTTGGAAAGGTATTTCAGTCCTCTGTTCAGCTAGTTGATTTTTTTTTAAATTTGGTGCAATCATAACTGAGAAAATTAATTTTTAAGATGTGAAACATTGACCACAAAATTTTACGTAGAATGAAGATAATAATGTCCCATAATATTTACAATTGAATTAATTGTTCAAAATTTCCCTTCCTAGGAGATTTTGGAATTCTTGTACAACATTTTGTATGAATTCAGGGGTTATTTCGTTAATTTCTTCCATTATCCTGGCTTTTGAATCAGCAATATTGTCTGGTCTATTAAAATATACTTTAGAAATAATAGGTATATTCTTATCTGTTCTACTAAACATCAGGAAAAAATCTTCGAAGATACTAAAATATTGGTCAAAAAGCCAAATAAAAAATTGATGTGAATCTAGTAGGCTATTGTCATTTAGGTATTATAGGGTACTAAAAGGTGTCAGTACAATATTTGTGCGCGTATTTAATTTTATTATGGCTCATATGTCTGAAACTCCAAGAATCTACTTTTTAATTATGATTGTTTGTGTTAATAAAACAAGAGCTCATAAAGAGATTTGTGAAATTTTTAATAATAAATACCCTGGTCAACACAATTCGCAGTATACAGTTAGCAAAATTGAAAAAAAGTCTCGTGAAACTGAACATGTAAAAATATATAAAAACCAGGTAGGAATGTTTAATTTACTGATGAAAAAAAGTTATGTATTTCTAGAGATTAAGGAAAATCGGCATTAGTCAACTCGAGAACTTGCCACCGACAATGATGTAAGATAATCATTTATTTTGAGAGTTTTATATAAAAAAATACCACCCTTACAAAGTAAAGTTAATTCAGGAGTTGAATGAAAACGATCTTTATAGAAGACAAGAATTCTGTGAATTGATGATGAACAGAATGAACGCATAATTGCAGTTCATAAACAAAATAGTTTTCTCTGATGAAGCAACGTTTCATTTAAACGGAATGGTTTACAAAGTAAACTGTATATATTCGAGTAGAGAAAATCCTCTCTGGATGTATGAGTCTCACACTCATTATTCTAAGCAAGTGAGCGTTTGGGATGGTATCATTAACAATAAAATTATTGGTCCTCATTTTTTTGATAGTACAGTTAATGGTAAGATTTTTTGATGAACTTCTTAGTGTCTACATTACAAAGACTTTTTCCTGATGTTAATCATCCGAATGAGATAAATCGATGTATTTACTAGAAGAGGGAGCTCCACCGCAGATTGGAAGACGTGGAACGATCAAATGACCAGCTAGATCCCCCGATTGGACTCCTCTCGATTACTTCTTATGGGGTTGTACGAGAATTCCAAAATCGCCTAGGTTGTTGTCAAGAAGTGAATGGTGGTCATTTTGTGTTTTTTTGTGATTTTGTGAAAATGTGCTGGCGGGGTATAATATTTTCATATTGTAAATTGTTAATTTAAGAATAAAAATCGACCTGTACCAGGCTTTTTTCAAATAGTACACAATAACAATAAAATTGAATTTATTCCATACATTTGAACCATTGTATGACGTATTATTATATTATGCCGAACAAGAAATTTTTTGACAAAATCATAGCTACTACTTGACGGTACTTTCTTACAAGTAGAAAGTTATTCCAAATTTCTTTGTCTGTGTGCTACTTATTTCACACAATGAATTCGAGGTTTGCAGAAGTTGAAGTTGTAATATACGCAACACCAAACTATCTGTGTATTCTATAAATTTATTTATTATTATACTAAGACAATAATCCTGGACGGTATAACTCAATGATATTCACAGCTATTGAGTGAAAGAGCGGAAATTATGCTGGCGAGAAACATTCAAAACGTTAGAGGACAATCTGATTCAAAGGCAAACTTTGTTGAACGCTTATTAACAGCTTCGATGCAGGTGCATTCAGTTTTAGTGCACGGATTTGTAGCGGCAGTATGATTAAATTCGATAGAGATGCTTACTTAAAACTAATTTCAGCTTTAGTTCCAATGTTAGCTTGTTAACGTTGTCACTTGAAATGTAGATATATGTTTTCTCTATATAATTATATAGAGTATATCAACTAAGTTGAAATTCCTGGAAATGTATGTATTCTAATAACCAATCAATTGTCTACAGAAATCAACGATAAAGTAGTCCTATTACATAAATACAAATTATTGTATGATCATCTCTAAAACTATTAATTGGACTACGAAAAGAGTCTCTAATGAAATTTATTTCCATTCACTATATATTTACTCAAAAAGCTTTTTATTTGGATATTAATTTTGAACATTATCCAATTTCCTTAATTGATTGTATCAAATGCATACTCATTATATTTTATTCCCTCTATCTTATTTTCCTCTAAATTAATACTCTGGTTTCCAACTAACACAATCTGCTAAAAACGAATTTGTCATTTATCAACTAAACAAACACACATTCGCGAATTGTGGAAAAGAATCTATTCTTATGAAAAATTTAATGAAATGTTGATACAATGTGAAACCTGATATTCCAACAAACAGATCCATATAACTTAATGGAAACAAGTTGATAAACAATTCTCGGCGCCCGACGAAGGGTCAACAAAACTAAATTGAGGTTCGACTTGGTATTTTCAACCCACTAAACTTCAGAGAAGGTTGTAAGTGTTATATACGAACCAATTTGTTGCAGTGATTTTATATTACATAACAAGCATTTTTTAATATAATATATACTCCTATTTAAAATTGATGGATGGAATTTTTTTTCAATTTGGAATGATTTTAATATGGATAAAAGTGAATAGATATTTTTCCAGCACAAAAAATGTATTGTAAATGGAGTATACAACATTTAGCATCAGGTATAGAAAAGTTGTTATAAAAATAAAAAATATAAAAAATTTTTTTTTGTTTTTTATTTTCTCGATCCAGGAGAACACACACTTTTGCAGACTTATTGGATACCGAGTTCATATTCACAGTACACCCTAAATATGTAACGGATACGCGAGTACAACTCCCAAGTAATCATCAACATAACTTGTACTGCTAAGCTCTACATTATGAATAGAGTGAGCAAAATCTTGAACAATGTTTTTCAAGTAGAGTTATTAGACCGCTGATGAATATGAACGTAGGTAACATATTTTCAAACAACACATTTTCGAAATATCATTAAACAACTCTTTTGGAGAGATCTTTGTATGAAAAAATCCAAGTTTACAATATACTCTGTTACGACCCTCTGTCCTCTTCTGGTCATCGACAACTCACTGTGCAAGACATTCAACTAATGTTAATCCTGTGGATCTGGGCTGTTAATAGTAGTGCTTTTTACTAGTCAGTCAGTCACACAGTCAGTGTGGCTTCTGATAGTTCCAATTTATTTTTATTTTTCCAAATCTTCTAATTGGTGTATGCTTAACATTTATTAAATTGGCCACATGTGTGTGTGTATGTGAAATAAAATGACTTGGAAGCAAGTCCATCTTCAATAATACTATTAAATAATAATTTTAATATTCTTGATAAAATTCACTAATAGATCTAAAGTATGTCGGTTATCTATGCTTAAAAGTTGTGTGAGGTTTAGAAGTAGGTAGTATATTTGTTTCATGAATGTGATTGCTGCATCCGAAAAAAATGTCATTGAGATCAGCTCGAAGATTATTATTGCAGGACAAGCTGATGATTGTACAATAACCAGCTTTTTCATCACCATGTATTCCAATATGTTCTTCAACCCAAATGGAAGTCATACTCAAATTTAATAATATATTTCTGATATCATATGAAATAGGACAGTTCATTCTTTCGAGATGAGTCTCTTTCTTAGCATACAGTACTGATCTAGAGTCAGATAAAATCACACCCCCTTCTTTTTTATTTAAATTCAACAATGTATACTGCACATCCAATTCATCCCTCGTCTTAGATCCATTGGTATATATTATTGTCTAGTCAGCAAACTTTGCTAGTATGGATTTCAACAAAATTGAGGTGATGCGACTAGATTTCTTATAATTAGGGATTATGACTTTGTGGACTTTGAATATAGCTTGATAAGGAATGTTTTACATCGATAAATTTCTGTTGGTTTATTATATATTATTGAATTCATTGGTTTGAATGAAGGCTTCCGCAAGTGGTTCTGTGTTTTTAATCTTCCAGTATCGATTTGTGAGGTTTTCCATTGAAATACAATATAAAATATTTATTGTATATATCATGAGGGCTTTGAGTTTAATTAAATATTTCTGAGACAATATTTGCCGCTGTGAAAACAAAGAGGTTCCTTTAGATTCTCTCAATAATGCATCACTGCTGTTGATTTCATTGCACTGAGACGAAGTCTAAGGCATTTATATTGCATACGAACTTAAATTGGCCACATAACGTACCCTCTCTAAGATCTTGTAGCAAAGTTGGATCTCTTACACATTCATCATTGCTTGACGTATCGCATTCATCTTTTTGAATGAAATTCTCAAATACAGTGAAAAATTCAATTACCAGATATAATAAAATTTCGTGAATAGATTTAGAATTTTTCTGAGTTAATAGAATTACCTTAAATTTGAAGGATTATTTGTTAAATTATGAGAACGGATCAGAAAGAAAGGATTGTTGCGTTAATTTTGATGGTGATATCAAAAATAGTCTACTGACAAAATTATGAATATTGGTTATACCAATAACTAGGGTATCTGATTTGTAATTTGGTTCCTGTAAGGTAACATAGTTCGAAAACGATCATGGAGCAAACACGATCAACCAGCACAAACTACATCGAAAGTTGAATAACAACATAAAAAGCTCATGCTGTCAATTTGGTGGGATTACAATGCTGTTGTGGTTTTAGAGCTGCTTCCAAGGAATCAAACGATCAATTCCGACGTTTACTGTGAACAACTAATGAAACTGGATGAAGCACTCAAAGAAAAACAACCGGAATGGTCAAATCGGAAAGGTTTAATGTTCCACCATGATAATGTAAAGGCTCGCACATCTTTGTAAACTCGTGGGAAACTATTAGAGCTCACCATACCGCTCTTGTCTGGCATCATCAGAATTCTTTGAATGGTGAAACATTCACGATTAACTATGATCTTCAATCGCACCTGATTAGTTGGTTCAGTTTTTTGCTAATGAGGATCAGAAATTTTATGAGCACGGAATCATGAAAGATGGCAAAATGTCATTGAGCAACATGGAAAATATGTTATCGATTAAAAACTGTTCTTTTCCACGTTGTACATTAGATGTACCTTCGCAATAATTTATTTTTTGTAATTTTTTTTTGGCAAAGATAACTAATAGTTCTGCAAATTCCACTGTGTTCTATATCTATTGTCGGCTCCTGCGTCTGTTAATTGGTGATCTGTTATTGGCCTGGTAATTGGTCTGTTAAAGATGCTGGAATTTGCGCATTGATATTTTATACCTTCACCAAAAATATGAAGTTATTATCCGCCCATATCCTGCAGTTTCCTTAAGTATATTTTCATTAGTAGGGTCAATTGGAATGGAAGAGGAACAATAAACGGAACAAGATAAGTTTGGGTTAATGTTGGATAATTATTATCTTAAGTGGATGGAAATTTTTTCAAAAGAAGTTTTTCAAAATTGTTTTCAATCATGGATATAATGTTAATAACGAATAAGAACAACTCTATTGACATTTTAAGTTCAACATTTCATCGTGGTATTTTATATCAAAATATTGTATTTCATATTGTTTATTATTTATAAATTACATATAATCAACACAGGCAAGGTTTGTTCTCCACTTAGAAAATGAAAATGAACATAGAAATATCTTTGGCAGACATGTTAAATCGTTTCTTCCAAATGTACAAAATATTGAGATGTAATGAATCCTTACAAAATGTACATTTCAATAAGAGGACGGAATAATTCACTATCCCTCATCAACATAATGTGAAGGGATTGTATCGTCTCATTTTATTGCTCCAAAATCCTCTTGTCTGATTTTTCATTATCTTGTCTCTTTCAAATTCAGTTGAACATAATTAGATGTCCTGAATAGAGACTACTTAATTTATCTGAATTTTCCTCGAGTTAAAACAAGACAGATTTTTCAAATAAAAGAAAGCTGACTATCCATGTAATAAGAATTCTAAGCTGATACACAATTTTACCTCGAAATTGAAGGAACGTTTTAAACAACTCGATTACAAAAAACTGGTTTTCTACTGGAAATTCAATGTTTAGATGGATAAATGTCTGTAACAAATTGTCGAAAAACAATATCACAAACTAGAAGTTTTATATCGCATGATTTATACAATGAGACGTGTTAAAGAACTGTGAAAAATATTTCAATATTTGCTTGATAAGCAATTTTGTTAATGGTATGTGGTTTTCAGGTTGATTATATAAAATTGGTTCTGATTAATGATTTGAGTGGAGCGTAAAAAAGCTGTTCAATAAATGGAAATAATTTCAGAAATTCCTGATTGAGAAATAATTTGAGTCCATACTGTGATATGACCCATGTTTCAATGACTTAATGCCTCGCTTAAATAGAACTAAGCGTTTTTGTGCACCCCATACTCTGTTCTTGGGATGTCAGGTCAGGATATTCCATCCTATGCTCTTTTTGAAAGTTAAATAAAACATAAAGTTATAGTCCTCATCTTTCAAATTACAACATCAAAATACTGACATTTTTTTTCAGCATTTTCAGACAATCATCTAGTTGTTACTTAACAATAAATACTCCACACAAATAACAGACTTGTTGAGAGTAATTTTACAGATGCGACACGATTGATTCAACCTTAACTCTAAAACTCAAATGAAAACTGATTAAGAGAATAAATAACCCAATGCATAGAAACTTTTTTTCCTATATATACAGGTCAATTTAATAACCCCTCATAAGACTCACTACACGTGAACAAAACTTTCTGAATATTTTTTCTACGAGTTGAAAAGTATAAGCATTATAAAATAATTGTCTGAACTGTTTCAGTCGTTTAGTCAAATAATTGACACTTCATCCAATTTTTTTGTTCGAATTCTACATAATTCCAATAGTTTGAATATAATTTAATGTCGAATGCAAAGGCATATTAAGCACCGAGATTCGTACGTCTTACTTCCCCGGCTAGGACTCTTCCTCAGGAAGTTGTATTCGGCCTCAGATTATATAAACAACTGGGAATTAGATGGGGTTAACAATTAATATCAAATTGGGAGCCACCAGCTTTTTAACGAACGACGTTAAAAGTGAACAAAAAAGGTGGAAAAGCCGGAAAGATAGATAGATAGAGGATGATTTAGCAACGAAACTGGAATGTTATTGAATTATTCGGATGGGAGTGGGAGGTCGATAACAAATTAATTCCTTCAAAAATTCGAGTGTAAGAATTAAAATACAATTGAGTAGTGATCCACAATATGTGCACATAAACAAAGGAATGTTCAAAAAGTTTGACGAAAAACGTAACAAGCCGAATCGCATGTTACATTCAAGTAAAGAAGTTCTCCAAATTCGTTTGGAAACAAATTACTGAGAATATTATGACTTCCAACATGTTGCGTGCTTCTTAGTAAATAACACTTTTTAGCTTAGAAGAATGTGGCCAAATGAGGAACAGCATTTTGTTTTCGTTTTATAAAAAAAAAATATTATAAATCAAACAAAATCAACATAGAGGTATCCAAACATGGAGTAGATACCCACATATGAACTACTATAAATAATAAACCTCCACTTTTTTGATACACTATAGTAACTTTGGTGAATTTTAAAAAGATAATTAAGTTAAGTTAAAAATCACATATCCAGGTATTGAACTCTGCACCCGCGCAATAACCATGGGCCCAGAACCCACACATGAGACATTTGATCTATGTCTCACCGCGAGTCATGTATATCTTCTAAATCAATGGAATTATTATTAGACTTGAGTTGTTTTTTCGTTTAGTCTTTCTTTCTTTGTGATACTACTCTGTAGTTGCCTTTCTTCCTCTATTAGTCATTTTTTCCTTTTTTTATCTGGCACTGGGCTGATTTCATAGGGCGACACCAGATTTAGAGTATTGCGATCAAGCCTAGAAGTTGAGGATTCTGGGTGAAATGTTGTGTCTTATCTTGGTGTGAAAGAAGATGTTTATTTTGACTGAGAGATTTATGTCGCTGGAGTAGCATTGATTGTGCAACCATCTTTAACTACACCTTATTGTGCAGAGATGTAGTCGATCTCACTGAATATATCTTTATTCAATGGCTAAAGATCTGTAAAATCAAGTTGCTATTTCCCCTGTTTGGACTTTCAAGTAAGATCTGCCAAATGGTTCAACAATGTCATAAGGACTTAGTGGGCTGTTATTGTTCCTTATCCGTATTTTTATTTCTTCACGATAATAGGTGAATTGTATGTGGAGGTGAACAAATAAATTCAACAGTGTTCTCCTTTGCAATTTCTATAATGTCAATGTGAGTGTATAATGAAAATCTAGATCAATAAAACTTTCTATTCTGGGGTCAGGTGTGATATAATGCTTAAACAAATCTGTGAATATGTGCATTTGTATCCATCATGCAGGTCTGCAAACAATGTAATTTATATACAAATGTCGATTTATGGAACAAGAAATGTATGAAGAATATAAATTAAATGGAAATTATAATTTTTTTCCTATAAAATGATCCGAATATTTACGATCATTATGAATTAATGAAGATTTTTGTATAAATCCTCATGCAAATCACCAGCAACATTTTATGTGAAGGGAAAAATTTTGTTAAACATTGGGAAACAAACATATTGCCAAATATATATCTTCTTTGACACGTCGATTCATATCAAATATTTCAGATTGCGTGCCGATATAACCAAATGAATCGTGAACTCCATTTCAGTCTAATACCGCAACCAAATAAAAATATGTCGACACTCTAATCAACAATACAGAGAAAACAAGTGAAAAATAATCTTATATTTCCAATGCTGTGAAAATTTATTACGAACATTCGTAGCACAGAATAGCAAAACCGAAGTTCTCAATTTTGTACAAAATCCTCTCAGAACTGGAAGAACCTCATTACTCTTAACTTCCGTTTTCTGTAACTTTCAAGTTTCTCTCGTCTACTACAAATTATATGCAATAAGAGATTGTGCTTTCAATCATGTTTCAATGCGTTTGCCGTTGTCGATTTGAGACAAAACTGACGACGTTGTTTCATCTTTTACTCTTTGCGATGTTTTCCATTAGTATACCTTTTAAGGTCCCTCATGTGTTCTGCGTATCTATTCCATTATTCTTTCATATAATCTACTAACTTGCAAGAATCATTTGAGTAATTTTTTTCAAAGAGAAATGGAAAAGACAGAAATAAACAAGAAAGTATAGTAAAGTATACTGTAAAAAAAGATGTAAGCAGATTAGGAAACGTGAACAATTCTTCGATTGAGATGAGTGGTAAACATCCATAACAGAAAGCAGCAAAAGTAAATAAATGTATCAAAATACCGGGTGTGCTCAATAAATAGAGTGAATTAAATTAATAGGAACAATCAATAATACCCTCTAGTGTTAAGACTTACAAACAAGCAATAATTGAAATCCATTCCGACTTCTCAATCTGTTATTATAGTCGCTGTAGTGAGGTCGTGTTTACATATATGTGGTATGACGTATGAAGTATACTTCTAACGATTATTCAACGGCCCATTTCTTCAATAAAAAAGCGTAGTTTGCTATAAATCACTTTCGATTCGACTATGTTTATATCTTGCCATTTAGTACCATGTGAAAATGAAATGGCCACGACGGAATAAATTAAAGCTATTCCAAAAAGAGTCTCCTAGAAATGCTTCAAGTTTGCATAATTGCATTGCTAGATGAAAGCACTAATTCAATGACGAATGTCTTAAATTTTTTGTTACCTCTTCATTTAGCTTTCTATGAAATAATAACCAATATCAATTATCGTAACTCTTGAATAGTTATAGATCAACTTAAAGTAAATATTGACAAGAAATAGAGAAAATATAGAAATTTGTAACAATGTGCTTTGGTCACGATATAAAGAAGTTTTAGAAGAAATATACAGTCGTAGCAGCGGAATATACAAATTTATATGAATTATTGAGCATAACTGAACAATGTTCTAAAGATACAACTGTTTCTCAATAGTTGAAAACTGTTTTGTAAAACAGGAGCAGAATATATAGAATATAGATTAGATAGATGATAAAACATACCACGAATATATATTTATTTATATATAAATTATCAGGTTTTAGGTTCTCGACTCAATAGCAGAGAAGGAGAAAACCTGATCGAGCAAATATAATTGAATATAGAGAATATAGAAGAGCTCAACATAAATATAGGAAAGATGAGAAGAAGAAAATATGTGAACTAGTGACCGACTTAACAGCTACACAATATCTTTTACTCAATTTTTTAGGTTCATCTAAAATTTTAATGTTTTACTGAAGTTATTTCTGCTGCGATTCAAATGTGTCTATCATTTCTTAATAAGTTATAAATATATTTATTGTAGGTACATGACGGATATGATATTCTTCTATTGGAGCTCTTTTGCTTTTCCAGAATTAATTGTTCTGTATATTTTGTTAGAACATTCTTCACCTGATTCCATCATAGTCCAATAAAAATTGTATATATATTGGATATAATATAAAGTTTGGATCTATTTCTACCCATCACTTCAAATGAGACATTATTCTCAATTATCTAGTGAATATATTTTATCAATTTTTGCAAATTGGATATAAATAGAATGAAAATTATTTTGACTAATTTTTCTATACCCATGACTCAATTTATTTCAATTTGATATCTATTCCAATAACTGCAGAGCATATTCACGTGGAACAAACTTTTTTACCTTCTTTGTCAACCAATGGTTTCAAATAAGACATATCTACATATTCTGATTCTATTACTGTTACAGGTTAATCGTTTCTTGATTATTGCACGTCGTTTGTTGAAGACATATGTCATTCTACCGTTTATTCGCAGAATACAACCAAGATTAATGATGATGAGTGACTATAAACTTATTTGTGGAACCGATAAATGTCAACACCACATTACACTTGAGAACACTGATTAAATTCATGATTTTCCACTGAATGCGGAGGTGATCAAAATTTCTGTTTAATAGTACAGTGAAATTATTCCATATTATTTTTTAGTTTCTGAAATCTAACAGAACGACCAAAAACATTCGTTAAGTAACGTCCCAACCATTTGAAAGTATACAATGATACAAAATCATTTGACGAAAATAATAAGATTACTCTTACTTACCACAAAACTGCACTAGCTAGAATTGAAGCATCTCTTGTCGTTGACGAACGAAGCTTAGCGCAATTGTTCACATTTCGAACGAGGGATTACAAAGATAGTATAGAAAAACAACTATCGTCTTCTGGCTATGTAACGTAACTAATAATATTGAGGTTTTATCGGTTTTTATTTTACATGAAAAAAGTAAATTGTACTAATAAGTACTTAGTCACTCGTGCATAACACTCGAATAATTGACATCAAACTTTGCTCGTGAGACACGTCAATTATCCCTAATGTCTCGCACAAAGATCTCAGAGATAGTTATTTAGAGAAAACGTTTTTCTTTCATTTCAATATTTTTTATCTAAATAATGAAAAATAGAATGGAAATGAACAATGAGATGCTCCAAGTATTTCCAGACAACTTGATACAAATAATAGTAACTATATAAATGTTCACGTTCAGTATCTGAAGATAAAAACTTGGTTGTCGGAACGCGTGTCAAATAGTGTAATTGGAAGTGATTGTGTAGGACTCCAGAAATTCTAATGTGGTGATAGATAACTATCAATCAATAATTGAATGCATCAATAATGATGATGCAATTCAATAGACGTGTAGTACTTAAAAATGTAGCCAACCAGTTGTACTGGTGATATTACTGACTTTAACTATTGAAACAAATTGGAAAACAGAAATTCGAAAGCCAACTTCTTGATTATTTCCTTTTCGCATGTAGAATCGGAGAAATTATATACTCCTACTCAAAAGAACGATTGATCTTTTCCTTTTGTACTGCCTTATGTGGTTTATTGAACGATAGTATTCCCTTGATGACTCGTGGGCACCATTGAGTACTGTTTCAAAGTTTACCCAACCAACAATTCAGGAAAGACTACTGAGATGAAAGAGGTGTGTACGTTCACTGTGTCATAAAAAATTTAGAGCATACAGCAGTATAGTTCCAGAGCAGTAATGATCCCCATTATTTGAGACGGTTCTCCACGTTCGATCACTGTCAAATATGCGGGCAAGGGTGCATGTTATCTCAGTGCATGCCGATATTATATGGTCCGATATTCCACCTTCTTTTCTACAAAACTCTCATAGTGTTCATTTAAGTTACAGTGTCTTCACATAAACCATTTGAGAACGACACATAAGTACTGACCAAAAGTTTTTGATTTTATCTAGAGTTGATATTTTAAATTCGCATGTAAATCAATGACATTACATATTATTGCGAGCTGCATGTGCGATTCAGGGGTCTATTATTATTATTTCTGATGTTAGAAATTTTGACATTAGTTCATAGAATTTGCTATCCTCCTATAAATGTCTATTTTAATAGCTCTAGCCGAAAACAATGATTAATGTTATTCAAAACGATGATTCCAGATGAGCCGATTACCTTTATAAATCTATGTGGTGACAACACGGAGTCAGTCAGTCTTGATTCGAGTGAAAAGTGGAAAAGCGGAAAAGCAGAGTATAATACCTAGATGAAATATTGAATGCAGTATACGTATAGTTTGAGAAGTTTGGACTTTGTTGTAAATATTAGTGTATAGGTATATGTGGATGTGAATGAAGCATCAGAATATTTTAAGGTTGTTTCAACATCTATCCAGAGATCCAACTAAGAACCCCACGTCCTGCACTTAACAATATTATAATGTATGTAAATGTTTTGGACCGAAGAGCGGGCTCATAGTCATTATTAAGCTTTTTTGTCAATCTAACTTGACCCCATAGCCAACTTAGTACTGGATCCATGTCAGATATGGTGTTGGATAAATTGAGAATTACCTTCGACGATCCTTTAATAAAATGACTAATTAAGTGATTTTTCGTAATATCCTAGTTTGATATTGTGGAGTTCCAGGTAATGAGGCTCATCATTTTTTAGTCGCACTGTAGTAGTTGCAAAATATATAAATCACTAAACTATAATTAAGAAAATCTCTGTTATCCGGAGACGCTATTTTTGAAGTTATGGTGAATTGCATAAAAGTATTTATACATCAGAAATTCCGAAGTGCTAGACACGAAGTATAATTCAACTTGACTATTACTAATTTTCCAAGATGATGATTGGTTAAAATCATTCCAAATGAGTGATTAAATCCTAGTGAAACCTTCATAACTACATATAGACTTACCTAATACGAGAGATTATTGACGCGAGTTCTGATTAGTAGTAGCTTTAATGTATCATGTTCCTAACATTTATCTATTGATATTCAATTTATCTCCAAGTAGTAACTTGTTTGCTCGTTGATAATCAGATTCTGTCGTACATAACGCATGAAAACTTCTGAAACAGGAAATATGATCCAAAAAATACACATTTCATTATACAATTTTTGCAGTGGGACGTAAATTCAGTAGAAAAGCGCTCTGACAGCATAGCTATACAGTAACGAATGAATTTGTGACAAGTATTATCCAGAAATATATTTTCGTGTTGGAAAAATCAGCAATAGCATAGTTTGTGATTTGTACAAAATATAAATTGATAATTTGTTGGATATCGTTATGTATTCTGAAATACATTGAAATTATGAACATTATAATTAATTATTTATAATTAGTTATAAATAAGTAATTCAATTGCATCGTTTTACACATACACTTTAAATATTGTATCTATTAATTTTCATTGAATTGAATGGTCTACCCTAATGTGAATATTTATTTGTAATCTTGGAAACTTATTTATTTATTTCTTGTGCTTCTTTTATTCCAGAACTTTGTAGAATTCTATTTATGTTGTGTGGTATATAAATAAGTTTATGTAGCGCAGTGAGTTAGTTTCAAATAAATAGGTATAGTGAAAATAACGAATTTGTAAAACTAATCGCAGAAATTTTTCAAGTGATATTTCAATGTAAGTGAAAGAGTGTCAATAAAAACGTTACATTATTCCGCATTTTTATAAATATTAATTTAGGAACAAGAAGTGTGTAAGCGAATTTGGCTAACTACTTTTTAATTCAGCTAAAAATACTACTTGAAGGATACCAATGTGGTTTCAGAAGAGAAAGAGCAACAGACCACATATTCACCATCCGCTGCATCTTTGAGAAGTGCTATGAATCCAAAGATTAACGGCAAGTTTACGACATTGTAAAAAGAAGCTACCTTTAGGAAACGCTGAGTATACTTGGCATTCCGGACAAGCTAATAAGACTGGTGGTCATGACCATATGCAACACCAACTGCAAGGTGAAGGTATCCGGCACAACATCACGCCTATTCAACTTCAAAGGAGATCTTAAGAAAGTGGATGCTCTTTCTTGTATTCTGTTCAACCTTACTTTGGAAAGAATATTTAGGAGGCTGCAGATTAAGACATAAGGTGGCCTACGCAGACGATGTTGACCTTGTCAAACAGAAAGGTAACAGAGCTTAGAGAGGGAATTACACCTTCAAGCGTGTTGAAATTTTTAAATACTTTGACTCTCCCAGAGAATGAAAGCTGGTAACAAGGCGTATTACAGTATCCAGAAGATGCTGAAATCCCACCTACTCTACAGGGGCACAGAAGAGAGAATCTACCACAGAATACTAAGACTAGTTGTCACGTATGCTTCTGAAACCTGGGCAATGACTTCTAGAGTAACTGTGTCTCAACTCATCAGAGAGTAAATTAATTCTATGGTTCAATCCAAGCCCAAGGGGAATAACGTATGCCTACTAACGCCTTATTGAGAGCCCATCCTGGTAGCCGAGATTAAGAGTGTGATATTAAGATGGCTTGGACAAGTCGAACGGATGCTGGAGGGTTTAGGAGTCAAACTATCGACTACCAGGACAACCACGCACAAGATGGCTGGACAACGTAGAACAGGACCTTAAAGAGCTAGGTATCCGAAAATGGCGAAGAAAAGTATAATAACGAGAAGAATGGAGGACAGTTGTCCGAGAGGCCAAGGTTCTTCAAGGACCGTAGCACTAATTGGTGAGGTAAGGTTAAAAAACAAATATTTGCTAGAAAGAAAAAACTAAAAGAACACGTTTCGAGGAGTTATTCATAAGATAAATTTGTTGTTTTTGCGCTTGGTCAATTGCTCACACTTATGAGAGGGGCCTCATGAACTGTTGCCTGCCATACGTGGGCCTCCTAATAGACCCTTCGTGCTGCTCTAAGAACTACCAAAGGCCTACTTTTGTTTATTCCTGTACAAGCCAGTTTGCCGTTGTGATTTTAATATCGTTAGTTGCACTGGATCAATATTTCTTGTCAGTTCAATTATCAGCTTTCGTTGATACTTAGAAAAGACCTTCAAGCTCTGTTACATGCTTGTTTGTAGGGAATCGATTCTAATGTTCGGATTTCTCAGTGTTTCGAGTTAACTTATGCTGTTCTTTTCAAATCTTTATCCCTTCTAGCCCCAATGTTGAAGCCACATTCGCTTAGAACTAGTATGGTTAAGTTTTACTTTCATGAGATTTACGATTTAAGCTGAAAAAATGCAGCATAAATAGAATGTACTACAAGTGGATAGCTCTTCCCTATTTCAGGCTGAAGATGATGATAATGTCTTGAATCAAAGTGTCAACTATGAAAATTAGAAATTTCGTACTACTTTTATTTACAATGTCCAATTTTCACTTCCATCGCTAAACGAAACTAAAACGGAGTTTGTAAATATTTTAAGACTCACGGCCCACACATTCATAAAATCAAAATCTGTCAAAAGTAAATGTTTTATGTATAATAAATAAACTTCCTTCATTCTGCTCCTAGTATGAAAGAGACCACAAATATCTAAATAAGACAGAGGGAATGTTAGTTTCAGACAAAATTGGTCAAATTGTCGTTGGTAGGAATTTTGAAGAGAATATCACTATTATTAAACAATAATTTCAAGCAAGTCTCCAAGCTGGGATTGTTTTTTCCATAAATTTTATTGAAGAAAGCCTTATATTAATAACTAATAAATTTTAGTATCAATATATGAATTTAGTAAAATCATGTTTTAATTAGAGAAAACTATACCCTTGGATACATTGTAGGTTCAAAATCGACAATATATCAAATGATCTAAGAAAAATAACAGAAAAATGTCCGCAAACCACTTCTGGCTAATTTATTGAGAAACATCTGGAAACAAACAGAAACTACGGAACAGGAAACCTTTCGCCCTAATATACGTATATTTATGGAAAACGGGGTGGTTTCTCACACCATTTATCATTCTGTGGTAGCAAACGTGGCTGCGAAAGAGCAATGGCTAATTTATCAGTCTTCACCACTGAATTTACACAAAGTTGAAGAACGAGGGCGAGACAGACAAGCAGAATTCTAGGCACTCCCACATCTCGATTTCGTAGACAATAAACAAGCAATAAAGAGCAATAATTTTGGAGAAATGTAATGATATGTTGTTTTAGGGGGCGAATGATATTCTTCTGAAAATGTACAAGAAACATCATCACTGGAAATATTTTCTTTAGATCTAAAAACATACAATTCCTTTTTTCTGTGAATGGATTTGTGCCTCTTGAAATATATTGGAAGATACTGATTCATTATATAGCACAAATGCAAACAAGATAAAAACGTTTTGCCTGTATTCAGGAAGATTACTGGATGACTTAAGTGAATTAACTATATCCAATGATTTATTTTAAATAGAGCAAATCAGATAAATCATATACAGTTGACACAGTTAGATAAATGTCCTAATTTCATTTATTATTGAAAATAGATGTAGTTTGTTATGAGAATAATTTCTAATAGTTGGTCTACGTGAGTTGGAAGGGAAAGATTGATCTTCTATGGGAATTTTCTCAATCCATAAAACTTGAAGTAAGATCACATTCATTGAGTCGTATAAAAGGATAGTCAAAAATATGAATTCAGCTTAAGAGAAAAGTTCTTCCAGTTCTAGCCACACAAGAATTGGTACTAAGAGGAAGGAATTAAATTGTGGCATACATTCAAATATATAATCATGGTATAGGGCTAAAACTAACGGTTACTTCCGAAATTTACCTGAGAGCGAAGATTGGTTGGGAGTAGGCGAGGGTTGGCTGAGGGTATAAGCATAGGAATTCACAGTCAGAACATAGAAAAGTGAAGATTCAAGACAATCATATAACAATGCCTTAAAGTTACAAAAAGCATCTGAGTACAGTATATCTGTGATGCACTTATTAATACATCATAGCTTCACAAACTCAGACTATGAGAAAAAACAAGTTAAACTTGAAATGAACGTGACACTATTTTTTTGTTTAAACTAAAATTCAAGCTAAGTTTGGAGCAGTAACTCGATAGGTTCATTTCCTATCCAAAAAAAGAAACTTGCCTTGCCGACGTGATTTAACAAGGCACTGAATAATAATATCTTTTTAACATACATAGTAAATTTTTTCCCAATTTGGAGAGGTAACTTGTTTGGTACGATTGCTGTACCTATAATGGAATTAGAAAAACCTTAAACAATTAGTGCACCACTCGGTATAACATCCCTTTGATTTCAAAAAATATAATGAGTATTAGTTATACAGTTATACAGTCAAAAACTTATCAAAACATTGATTCAATTAGCAAGGAATATATTTACTTTGAACTCTAACTAATCATTATTTTCTTTCTGAGCATTTTGATATCCTTTCACAAAACTTATCTTTGCCTTATATTCATATATTTGGTCTAATCTGACTAATCTAATTCACCTTAAAGCTCCATTATCAACAATTGGTTAATTAATTTAATTTTTTATTGACCATTCTTTATCCTTCGAATTTACCTTATTTCTTTTCATTTGTGTTTAAATCCGTTATTTCACGACACTATTTTGATCTGAACTTCAACGTACATACAGGCAGATATTTTTCAAAAATTTTGAAAACACGCACTTAAAATTGATGTATTTTTTGTTTCTATAATACTATTTGAATAAAAAAATCTCACTCCAGCCACAACATGTTTTGCATATACATAGTATATACAATTTCCACTTCAGGAAACTCATACTTAGTAACGTGATAGATTTAATCGTCAATTATATGTTTAGAGTGTCTTAGTGAGTTCACATTACATCAATTGTACCGGGTGTCCCAATAAGAATGACTCTCGGCCATATCTCGGGAGACGTTCACAAATTTTGCCCAATTGATATACATTTAAACTATGATTATCGTATTCTTCAAAAAATTCAGCGTATATATGTATATGTTATCATAATAATTTATAATTTATATCATATAGTACTGCATCAACAATTGGTTGATCGTGATTACGACAGAAGGTTGAATTATTGCAACTGGTTACTACATATGGTATATGACGACCCTCAATTACTGTCACGTATTTTTTGATCAGACGAAGCTACAATTAGTAGTTATGGTACGGTTAACCGACATAGTATGCACTATTGGTCACAGAATAATCCACGCTGGATGGAAGAAGTTCAGTATCAGGGGCGATGGTCGGTGAATGTATGGCGTGGCGTGTAGATGGCCAGATAATTGGACCTTTCATTTTTGACAATGAGGAATATCACCTCAATTTTATGAGGGATGAATTACTACTTCTTCTAGAAGATATATCACTAGCAACTCGTAAGTCTATGTTGTTTCAGCGTTGTTTCAGCGTTGTTTCAGCACGATGGGTGTCCGGCGCATTTCTCCAGACAAGTTAGAGAATTTTTAGATAATGCTAACCCTGATAGGTGGATAGAACGTGGAGGCCTATTTTTTTGGCCAGCCAGGTTACCAGACTCAACCGTCACAGATTTCTATCTCTGGGGCCGGATTAAAAACTTTGTTTGTGCAATTAGACCCTCTACTAGAGATAACGTGATCGAGAGAATACGAAACGCCATTCAGAGTATTTCGAGAGCAGAAATTCAGACTGCTATTTAATCTACTCTTCAAATAATAAACGATTGTAACAAAAATGATGGGCGACAATTTGAACATTTCGGTCGTCATTTGCAAGGTACCTTAAGTCCAGTAGAACTGGACTTACAGGCGTTTATTCATAATAAAGTTACCGCTTCCCCCCACCTCTTATTTGAAGAGTTAAACTGAAACTTGTAAAATCAAATATAGGCTGAATTTCTTGAAGAATACGATGATCATAGTTTAAATGCATCTTAATTAAGCAAAATTTTTAAATTATACATTTTATATTTTTTGATATATAATTACGCCTTCTAGCGGTGGACCTACAACTCTGTAAATAATTTTCAGGTTTTTTTGTTATAAATTTTTTGTTTCCCGAGGCTGTACTATGAATGGTTCCCGAGATATGACCCAGAGCCATTCTTATTGGGACACCCGGTACATACAAAGCTCCACATAGACATTCCTCATTCGTTTTATTTACAGAGTTGATGACCTTCCAATAATTTTGTGTGCAGGTGGTTAGAATATGGTAACAGCTCGTAGTAAAGTGTTGGGTAGATACAGGAAAGTGATATAAAGGCAAATATATACGGAGCACTGGATTTAATACTGTGGTATTTACAAGGAAAATTTATGACAAAACATCTCCACGGTTGAATATTGTTAATGTGTTTATGATCGGGAATTGAAGCATTTTATAATTTTGTGAAACTGTTCAAACACATAAATTTGACAAAAATATATTAGTAGAAGTAATTCAACAAAATCCAGAATGAAACCATAGTATTTTTTAAAAAGAGAAGATTGTTGGCTGGTCAAATTCAATAAAAAATGAATTCCGAGAATGTAACTTCACTAAAATTGTTTTTAAATAGCAATTAAAACTATTATAAATTCAGACATTTTCATTGATTCATTGTTACCAAACTCGTCTGAAACGCCTCGACCGATTCTCATGACATTTTTGAACATATCGAGTAGATCTGAGAATCGGCCAATACCTATCCATTTTTCATATTCCTAATTGTTAGAGGTGGTCCACCCATTAATATTTTTTTAATTTTCAGATAAAATATTTTGTTTTTATTTTTTAATGGTACTGCATTCAAAAATTACATAAAACATAAATTTTTACCCTCCTTTTATCCGCAATAGGATTGCAAGATGGCAATCGAATAGAAGAATTCTTATTGACAGTTTATGATTTCAGTTTCTTCACTTATGTTTTTTTTTCTCACCTCTCATACAGCAAACATCATGGAGTACGTATACAAGCCGATCTCCTCACTCCCTCACTATAAAATTTTCCGCCATTTTTTTTTACTTGTCTATCGATCATAGCAGTGACTGTTATAATTCATTATCAATTTCCAGTGCAATAATTATTTATTCACAATTCATTGATAACTGATAAAGACAGTTTTTAATCAGAGTGAATTAATTGATCTCATATAAATAAATAAGTGATGCTAGCTTCTGCCAACAACGGTCATTAACGTACCTGTACTTATTATACTTAGCATTTCTTTGAAAATAGTTTTAAATAAAAAACGAAGCATGAACGTGTTTAATAAACATACGTGCTTCATTATTCTGAAAGGTAAGTGGAATAATGACCGAACGAATACAATATTAAGTCTCTTTTTCTGCCAATAAGTATTCTAAATTGATTTTTTTATATTTTCTACGTACAGTCAGCAATGCCAGCAATACGCAAAGGACTCATGCAAGATATAAGAACACGATGGTCGATCGAACCAATCTAAGAAAACAATGCAGACGTGCGTGTGAGGAAGCCACAGTTGAGTGAATCACAGTCATAAGAGGCATCTGTTACATTTTTATTGAAATTTTCTAATTGCGTTCACTTATTTTCCGTGTTTGTCTGTTTTGAGGTTAATCTCTGAGTCTCTGAAACAATTTATATCATTGAAGTGGAGCTTCTTGCCATATATCCATCTTCACTTCTCTGTAATCATTATGGTTACCATTTCTGTTATTCGTTCTTTCCCAGATGTTGTCATTGCCATTTCTTTTTGATCAGAGTCACCGTCTTCCAAGTAGATGATGATGTTCTCAAATTTGTAACATACTTTTTTAAAACTTGGTAATTTTGTTTGGCATTCTGATATTATTTAAGCTTGATTCAAATATTAGCGTTCTAAGACATTCTCGTGTCATCTATTGATATTATCACACTTATCGATGCTTCATATGTATGTAGTTTATGAGATTCTTGACTTATCAATAGGGGGTCGTCTGCGAATCCCAGGTAAGAAACGTTCCCATTTTGTCCTCTGAGTTCTGCTTCTTAAATTAATTTTTCAATGTTATCGTTAGAAGTTTCAAGACGATTGCATTTTCTTGGTGCACGCCTCGGCTTACTTTCACTTTTCTCTTAAAACTGACCTATAATGTGAGCTTTTTCAATTTGAGTAAAATATCTATAGTCGATCGTTGATTTATTCATTGTTTTGATTTGGTCCAAAGTCTTCTGATGGTCTCTGTTTATATTTGTAGATAACATTAGACATTGAATACTTGGATATTGAATTTGAATTATTTATTCACTTATCGCTCGAAACTATTTATAAAAGTCCATGATGATGATGTACAGAAAACTAAGTGAAAAAATAGCATGTTAAGCAAAGAAACGCAACGTTTTTAATAACACAAAAATAATTCTTTTTCGCAAAATTATTATCACTTCAATACTAATTTTTGTTTCAAGCATATATGAATTTGGGGATAAAGTCCATTCTTTCCATACTTATGATTAAATTAATTTTTTACAGGTATAATCAGATTTTTGCAATAAGAACATAAAAATAAAATATAATTGCCTTCAAACAAAAATTTCTGTTCAGTTTGAACGTATGCTACAAATGAACTTTAACCAAGCAGTAATGTCTTCCGATTACCAACATAAAATTCCAAAGTTTCTGTACTTTATGGAAGGACTACTCCAATCGAAGTCTAGAATTATTCTTATAGCTATTTAAGCTAGTCAAGTAGAATATTTTGTTAAAGATTCTCCCAATTTTGAAGTAGTTACGTATATAATGTAACTTCAACAATTCTCTCAACTTTAATTACGTTTTTCCAACTTTCCTATCTAAACTGTAAACTATAACAATAAATCGTCCCATGCTGCAACGTATCAACGTTTCTGCTCACATTCTTGATAAATAAAGATAAAATAGTTTTGGAACAACTCAAATGGACTTAAAAAGATAGAAATATTCTATTAAGCTAAAGCTGTGAAGTCATATCTTGTTTAATATTACCAATTTTTCAAATTTCAATATGAATATTTTTAACAATACTTAGGATGGATTGGAATTTTTCCAGACTTGTTACGCGAAATACTTTTTCTCTTTATGGAGATACTTTGATTCAGCAAACTATAGGTGAGAATAAGATTTTATTAATAACAATATATACTTATAAAGTTTTGAGTGATGTAACTACAATTGACACATCAACTTGATACTTAACAGCTTATTTTCAATTTGCGAAAAGAAAACCAATTTCTATTTTTCTAGTACACCAGTCATCAGTAAGGGTATTGTTGATATTACCATAACCAAAAGAGCGAAATAAAATAAAAGCCAATGCAATTAAAGAGGCAAACAAAACATAAAATATTTATCATCATCAGAAATTACAATGATTGATTTAAGGTAATGAAGTCACATTATAGCCAATTTCACACCCTTACTTCAACGTAGTACTAGCCAAATAGTTTGCATACCGAAAGAATTCTAATGTGAAATTCTTGCTTAAGATTAATACAATGTTTGTATTTTCAAAGAAGAACATTGTATCCCACGTTCCTGAGAAGATACAATGACATTTTATTATTTACAAAACCTCAAGCACCAACGTTGAAGGATTTAAAGGAAGTTTCCAAGTAATTGGCAAATGATGAAACTAGACAAGAGAAAAGAAATAATACGGATCACACACAACTGTGTAAGATGAAATATTGATTTGCCAGTAACAGGCACCAACAGATCGTAAGAATAATGCTTTCTTCATAAAGAGCAAAGTGACAAATGTAACCTCACAACAAGTAGATTTCTTTAGGAAACTAATATATGTGGGAATGCAATGTAACTCGATACATCCGCTATAACCGCTGAGTATCAGAGTGTTGGTAAAACGAATTAGTCGACAGATTGAATTCACGAAAGAGAGTAGCTAATATGTTACAAATTAGTGGATTGAATTGTTCAATAGGCAACCATTTACTAGTAATTTGAGAGAAAGTTGTGAAGAGAAGTTTGGAAACATCCTTACAAAAAAAGTGTTAATAGAGTTATGAATAAATAATATATAATAATAAACCTTGTTATGAGAATATTTTCAACTGCAACTTATTTTGACTCAAGAATAGTATCATTAAACAAACATAAATAGGAATTATTCAGAATCAACTAAAAATAGGAATATCGATTTCTCAAGGGGATTACCAAGATAACTGAGTTTTTTAGATATGAGTTGTCAAAAATGTGCAAGATAACGGGTTACTACCCGTTATCTTGCAGAATTCACCTTGAAACATATTCATCGAAGCTATCACCCTGGATGGGATTAAGAGAAATTTATGTACGGTTGACTGAATGTGGGAAATCCGAGAATGAGAATAAATGTTGATTAACTGACAACCAATCCAATGTATCTTATTCATAAATTATGAACGTAGTTTCACAAAACATACATGTACAATAGAAAAATAGAAAAATAGAAAAATAGAAAAATAGAAAAATAGAAAAATAGAAAAATAGAAAAATAGAAAAATAGAAAAATAGAAAAATAGAAAAATAGAAAAATAGAAAAATAGAAAAATAGAAAAATAGAAAAATAGAAAAATAGAAAAATAGAAAAATAGAAAAATAGAAAAATAGAAAAATAGAAAAATAGAAAAATAGAAAAATAGAAAAATAGAAAAATAGAAAAATAGAAAAATAGAAAAATAGAAAAATAGAAAAATAGAAAAATAGAAAAATAGAAAAATAGAAAAATAGAAAAATAGAAAAATAGAAAAATAGAAAAATAGAAAAATAGAAAAATAGAAAAATAGAAAAATAGAAAAATAGAAAAATAGAAAAATAGAAAAATAGAAAAATAGAAAAATAGAAAAATAGAAAAATAGAAAAATAGAAAAATAGAAAAATAGAAAAATAGAAAAATAGAAAAATAGAAAAATAGAAAAATAGAAAAATAGAAAAATAGAAAAATAGAAAAATAGAAAAATAGAAAAATAGAAAAATAGAAAAATAGAAAAATAGAAAAATAGAAAAATAGAAAAATAGAAAAATAGAAAAATAGAAAAATAGAAAAATAGAAAAATAGAAAAATAGAAAAATAGAAAAATAGAAAAATAGAAAAATAGAAAAATAGAAAAATAGAAAAATAGAAAAATAGAAAAATAGAAAAATAGAAAAATAGAAAAATAGAAAAATAGAAAAATAGAAAAATAGAAAAATAGAAAAATAGAAAAATAGAAAAATAGAAAAATAGAAAAATAGAAAAATAGAAAAATAGAAAAATAGAACTGATAATAAAATATGCTACTCAATAATTTAAACAGTTTCTTCACAAATATGAACCTTTTGACGACAGCTCTCGTTTTTTATCACTTTACTCCAGGAACTATTAAATACAACAACAATTGCAGAAAATTGGATAAGCTCAGTAAACGCTACGATGTATGTAGACAGTACTTCACTATAACAACATAAACTTATGGGTAGATGGTATGAGAACAAGTTATGTAAGTTGTGAGGTTTTACATGATGTGTTCTATGTATTTTCCACAATTCTTATTGACTCATTCCACTATATAGATTTATTTACTGAGAAGAGAACTCATCTGTATGGGATGAAAATATTATTCGCAATAATATAAATGGGATTGAACTCTTTAGAAGTATTTCTTATACCTTCACAACGTTTAATCCATGACTGGTAGCATTTATGGACGGCATCTTTGCTAATATTATCAATTTGGTCTTTCATGGCTTTCTTAATTTAAAAAATGGTGTCAAAATAATTTCTTTTTACAGATGATATTTTATTGTGGGGCCACTTATTGATACCAAAAACTTGTGGCACGTCACGTTGTCATAAAAAAGGTGAAAGCTGTTGGCTGAATCTCAGGACTCTTTGCACACACCTTCTTTATATCAATTCCTTTCGCCCATTATAGAATTCGAAATTCACAGTTATTCACATTGGAATGAGTTTTATTCCAGTGCGCTCTCGTAATAGAGAAAATTATTGACTGGTCAACTTTGATTGAGGAACCTTTTTAGGGCGAGATGAGCCACTGGTCTTCCATTGAAAAGTTCAGTTGCCTTAATAATAGACGCAATTTTCATCTTCAGTTACCATGTTGACTATGACATGACATAGCATACCAAATCAGAATGATTATTGTAATGTTTTCCTCTTTTTTTCAATTCATTTGAATTTTTTTTCAAGAGAAGGGTAAATTCATACACTGTCTCTTACTTATTTAATTTATTTAAACTTTAACACTAGACATAGTTAAATTATAATAATTTCTCATTACTTGTACAATTAAATATTCACTAGCTTTATAACCAATTTTCTAATTTATTCAAATTCACCGATTCTACTTCGTTCGGTTCACTACGACTTTTCAATGTAATCTAAACTCTTGCCGCTAAACAGACTCGAATTTTTATTAGAAAATAAATTTTTAGAATCCTAGAAAGTGAACGAACAAAAACAAACGAATAAAAAGACCTTTTTGAAAATCAGTTCTGAAATAATAATATTTATAACTCCCTGCTGTGACAGGACCGGCTTCACGGTCCATGTTGTGAACGAGCTCTATCAATTTCAATCAAACTGAAATATGATTTAAACTCACTGGTATGTTTTGCATATCAATTTTTAAAATACTTTACATGGACCAGTACGAAATCTTGAGTTTTCACCAATTACTCAGTAGTCAGTTGCATTTTTAACATTTGTTTTGAAGGACTTCGTATGCGTTTCTCTCCTTAACTTACTCATTTAAATGACCTTATTATTCGAAAACAGTCGTTAACAAAGACACTTTTCAATAAGTTAGTTTATTGGGCACTTTTTCCCAACTGGAGCAAAAAGTTATTACGTTGTTCAAGATCCATGTTTCACGACAAACACAAGTTAACTAAAGACTAACAAGGCGAAACGGTCTCAAATTTGTAATAGCTTGTCTCAACCCAAACATTGAGCGTATGAGACACATAAGTTAAAAAAGACTGCTATAAGACTTATCAATCTTTTTGAATAAATTATTAAATCTACGAATTAATCACAAAAGGTTCATTCTAATGAAATTACTTCACTATGTTATTATTATTCTCAGCGTATGGAAAGAGATTTCTATTAAGTTTTCTGGTGGATAAGATTGTGAGGGAGTTTTTGATGTGAAAATCCCCAAACAATTTTCTTCTTCCGTTGAATATTCCTCAAAGGTCAATAAAAGTCCAATTTTCCAGAAAATACGGTTCATATTAAAATCGTATTGACCAAATGTGGCCTGGGAATAAAATACTTCGTTCCTCACGAACATTTGTCCTCCTTTCGAATGGAGTACGTCTTTGTGTAATTTTTAGAATACGTTTTTCCAACTGATATACCTGCCATTCCTTCAGCGTGGATTTTATTTGTTAAAATATAAAAATGGAATATTTCCAAGGAATCTTTGGCGGCTACAGAAAGAACGAATTCTTAATGTTCACATTCTCTTCACTGTTTTTCTTTTTCGAATCGTTAGATGAAAACGGCACAGAACTCGGAACATATTGGAAAAATGCGCGGAATCCAGGATTCCCGACTAGATAATTTTTATACTCGAATGGATTCTTCCACTGTCTTATATTGATAAAATTTTAGAAGTTATATTATTAGCAGAAAGTTTCGCATTTCGTATTCGCGTAAATTAATTACTGAATTCATTAATATCTTACAATAACTGTAACTATGAAATTTATGAATATTTTATCAGTCAGAAACAACATATTCATTTTTTTTTATTGATCGAATAATATTTCTTTGCCAATATGTCTAAAAATATTCACTACTACTAACAGGACAAATACCTACAAGGCGTGTTTCTGAAGCGAATACTTTGCTAAAATAGATAAACAAATTTCAATATTTCTCATAAATAACGTATTCACATAGTCCATACTTTATTCTACTTTTCTATTCAATTCCCATTAAGATACTTATGGGAGCGTTAAAGAAGGCGCCCGATTGGATAATAATTGCATAACCCGCCGCGCCAATAGCGTTTTCAGTGCGGAAACAAATAATAGTTGCTCGGCCTTTGATCGGAACAGTAGTTCAAATGTTCGCAGGAAAATCAAGTGATGAGGTTTTGTGTTTGATTTGCTCTATGTGGACGGGCATTATTGGGAAGCAGAAAGATACATTATGTATATTACACTTTTTAATTGTATTATAAGGCCAAGTTTCTTGTCATGTCTTACACAACGCTATAGCATTGATCTTTCAGAGATCAGTAATTATCCATTCTGTTCTAAAATACAAGACACATGATTATCTGATCGGCAATAGGGTACTTGCATGGTTTGAGAACAATAGTTTTGGACAGTATATATACAACTTTTATCATATTTTTTTCTCTGATTATAGAGAAAAAAATTATTAGAAATTCAAAAATTTTGTAGGTAGCTTAAACATTTCAGTAAGGTCGCCATATTGCGTGGCGCCATTGGTATAAAAAAAACTAAACATATGATACAAAGTGAATACGAGTTATTCTCTCGGTTATTCTAAAATAAGCGTTATTATTAAGGTTTAATTTATCTGAAAAATGGCACATGAATCGTGTTTTGTATGGCAGGATGCCACGGTTAAAAATGAAGTTTTTTATATGATGCAAAGAAATATACTACAAAAAATGGTTGATTGTCTTGACGATTCTGCGAGATGTAATTATTTTGGTTGCCTGGATCATTTTGATGTGAGTAGGACTCAAATTTAACTCACTCCAATATATTATGGTGATTAAGTTTATGCTTGTAAACTTTAACGTGATTATGTGATAATATAGGAACACCTATAAAAGGTTTACTCACTTTATTCATATATATTGAAAATTGTTTCCGTTATACGTGAATAATGAATAAGACGATAACGATAACCTCTGCAAAATGTTTTTATTAATGATCGTTTTCTTATGTAGCTAAAATTTGGAATTTTTGTGATTTTCAATCAAATATTATTTTCCCACTTTCAATTAAATCTTTTACTTTCTGACATTATTCCATCTCAAGAACTTATCTTGGAATGCCACCATTCCATTTATTTCTGCTTAGATTCAGGTGAAACGTGGGCTACCTATTTGCAGTAATTCAAACGTTCAATTTCATGAATTATACTACATGAAACAACAAGAAATTCTTTAGATGAAAACGAAATCTTGAATCTGTTATCTTCCATTTAACTGACTACTTTTCAAATATAGTTTTCAACAATGACTGTGAGTTGTCCATTCCATTCCTCGTCATGAATGTTTGTGCTTCCATCTTTAAAAGTAACCCATATTGTTTTTACTACTTAAAAACATCATGGATGTTGAAAGCTTTGAAGCCTTTAGTACTGAGAAAACACACTTTGTGTTCGGCGGAATTCTCAATTAGTGACGGTATTTTATAATTTCGGAAACAGATCGAATGGGATCTGCTAATTTCCAATTTATATAGTTACCGACCGCGCATGCGCCTAACGTCGACCGTAGTGATGCGGCAGTATAATATGAAAACGGTACTCACATTAGACTTTGATACTATTATTGAGGCACCCAATTTTCACCAACACAGCTACAGTACACGATCTAACTGTGCTCAATCAACCCCTTATATATGCTGAATAGAATTCTACAAACTTCTAGAAAAAAAACGCAACAAACAAATAAATAGACTTTCCTGGCAAATATCTGAAAAAATACCGTAAATAAACCGCCTGCTACAATAAAAAGTTTTTAAAGCAAATATCTAAGTGGCTTCAGCCATTTAAAAAAAGTAGATGAAAGTCTCCGAGCTAATTTTACAAATTTTATTATTTGATGTTTTAACACGTTGACTATTAAGGCAATTTTTACAATTCCATTTAATCGCATTAAATCATTAGAAATACTAATTCAAATAGAAAAATGTCAGTGAAAGTTATAGAAAATGTAGGATTTTTAAAAAAGTTTTATTTTTCCGTTTATGTGAGAAGAATATCCTTGGGAGAGTGAAGTGGGAGAGTGAGAAGAATATGCGTTTTTATACTATAAGATGCAATTGCATCACGCATTTTTGCAGTAGTAGTAAATGAAAAGCCTCTATAATACCTATCACATATTTAAAAGCAAACCACATACGTTGCGCACTATAATTTTTTGATTTAATTGATTCGCCCAGTAGATCGAACTGTGTTCAAGTAATTTAGAGCCAAATGTCTCATAACATTACAATAGTAGTGATTTCTGATTCGTTGGTTCCGAATGTTTTGTTTAAATTCAGTTATCTAAGTTTACTTGTGATTTTCTAACTATTTACTATCCTTATATCCTTACTATCCTTATATTTTTTTCAGTTTTGAAAATAGAATAGTCATGGTTGAAGTGGTTATATTCTACTTCTCATCAAATTATCACATCTTTCATAATTATTGTCTCTTCCTGACAGTAGTGTTAACTCCAAAGTTAATTTCTGATTTTTAGTTATGCAAGACTTTTCTCTAATGTATTCTAATATCCTACTAAGTTATATATTTCTTCATATCAATGTGAATTATCCATTTCTTATCATTGTTCAAGGCTGCAATGTGCATATCCATTATTGTTTTTTGGGCACCCACATAATCATTGATACCACAGGAAATCATATTTAGATCAACGTTTAGTAAAGTTATTGAAATAATCGTATTTTGCTGTCAATCTCTTGAAGAATAGTCTTCGAAAAATAACTAATAATGACTAGAAATGTAGATGTAGAGGTCAGTAAAGACTATTCTTACACCCTGAGCATTGCTGACGATGGAGTAGTAATAACTTAGATTTAAAAGATATGAGGTATATAACTCATAAATCGAAAATACCTTTTCTGAATAGTTGCAGAGAAACAAATATTATGCTCGCTAAAAATGATTTGCTAGTTAAAAGTACTAATACAGAAGATACGAGGGGCGTTCTTGAGTTTTGAGATAGATAAATAAAAACAAATATATATATATATATATATATATATATATATATATATATATATATATATAATATAATTCTCCATTAAAATGAAAATACTTTCATATGCGTTTGACTCAAATATCGAAGGATTATTCTGATTCTGGTTGAGAGACCTTCAAAACATGTGCTTTCAATGCATCAACCACTTCTGTAGGAAGATGTAGGAAAATGTTGACCTCTCAAACTGATAGCTCGCATTATCGTGGTGGAGACTGATTCGTCTTCTGCGATTAGTTTCCCTGATTTCTTCGAAATCTTCTGGCAAACAAAAGCTGATATACTATTCAGAATTGATCCATCTACGTTGTTCCAATGGAACGGTGGCGATGTCTAGAATTTGGCTCGTCTCGAATGACCCATATAGTGGTTTGTTGTTTAGTTTCGGATTCATAATCATTGATCCATGATTCGTTGCCCATCACGATCTCATAGACGTCTTTTTAATCATCGTGATTCAATTGTTTCACCATTTCTTTGTCCCAATAGACACTAGCTTTTGTTTGAGCAATTGTCAAATTATGCTTTATCCAACGTGAACAAATATTTTCGACAGCCAAATATATGCCCTAATGCCCAAGTATGCCTTAATCTCAGAGTCACTTGATGATCTTGCAATATCTGTTCGCGCACAGCATCTATGTTTTCTAGCACAACAACCGATTTTGGCCGACCTACATGAAATTCATCCTGTAGTGAGGTGCGACTACGATTGAATTCGGAAAACCAGCGAAATACGGTGGCTCAATATGGTGCTTTATCACCAAAAATCGAGGCGAGTAGATGAACATACTGCTGTTGATTTAATCCACGTTGAAAGTCATTAAAAATCGTCACACGAAAATAATGTTCATGATGTAATTCCATTTTTTGAAGATAAATGTTTCAAGTACACGCAAACAAGTCGTATGACAACACGTTCTGAGTACGCTCACCATTAAAAATGTCAAATTATATGAGGGCAATTTCAGATTTAATAAATTCATATCAGGGTTGCCATATTTCAAAACTTAAGGAGTAGTCCTCGTATTAAAGTCTACAGAAATGGAATTCTGACGGAAAGCAGACGAAAGATCTAAAATGGAGGGTCACAAAAGAGGAAATAGTGGAAGGTATTAAATATACACAACTTGTCCTGTTTCGATATGTGTAGGGAATCTCTGAAATAAGTCATAAAGAGGAAACTAGAGAAAAGAAGGATATTTAAAAGAAGCTAAATAAGCGAAATAAATCAAGATATCGAGGAAAAAAAACTTAGAAGTACAAGTTAAAATGAAAGAGGGATTAGGCATATATGTTATTTCTTATTACTAAATCGATTTTCACTACGTATTACAAGTAAGATCAAAATATTTTATGAAATCAACACGCTCTCCTAAAAAGGGTTGGATTCTAGAGAAAAAATACAACGAACGCAACAAAATGAACTCAATATATCAAATTAATTCCCGTAGTAGCGAACAATGCTTCACAAACAATTTAAACTGTTGGCCGGCACTCAACTACTCTCTCTCTACGTACGTATGAATTAATCCTCTTGTCTTTCGTATATTGACAACCTGTAATCTATCAGTGAGCTTGCAAGATTGAAAACAATCTCGTGAAGGATCATTGTATATACAGATAAATGAATGGCTTTGTAAGAGTATTATAGTAAGAGCACATAATTACTGAACGCAGTTACAGTAACTTATCATTTTAACAACGATAAATGATAACTAAACTTCAAAATATTGAGTGGAACGTCGATACGCTTCTACTTCATAAACTTCTCAGTTATTTCGTATAAAAACATCTTATGATAATGAGATGTGACGTAGCAAACAATATGCTTCACGTAAGGAACAGCAGGGTAGAAAATATGATGAGGCAAACAAGAAATGCGACATAATCTTACAAGTCGAATTCTCTCGATTCCCTCCTGATTTAATATGATGGGCACGTTGTGCATCGATCGTGTTCTTGATGTCGAAGCAGGATAGCTAGTGGTTTGTAAGGAAATTTATGACTTTGTACACAATTTCCCTTGGGTTAACAGTCATGCCAATTTAAGGAGCCTTATCAGAATGTTGATTGTGGATACTTGAAGATGTACGTCGGCTTGATGCTTTATGCAACGATGAAAACCGTGGCTTGTTTTGAAATGTTTATATATACGTCGATTAGCGAAAATATAAAACTGTACTACAATCTTCTAAAAAGCAAGAAAAAAAGGATACTAAAATTTGATTAGACTATATTTTATTTTTTTATTTATGTTATATATATATATATATATATATATATATATATATATATATATATATATATATATATATATATATATATATATATATATATATATATATATCAAAAATAAGATTGTATCAACGAATTCGAGTGATTTGTTTGTAATGTCTTTAAACATAGAAAGGGAATTCCATGTCTTAAATACACTACCGAATCTCTTCTAAAATTAAATTTGATGATGATTCATGTTGAAGGGATATGGATAATAGGCATAAAGTTGATCAAAAATATCTTCATTTCCTATTTATTTGGAACGAGAGATACAAGTGGAAATTTTACAATACCCGGTATCTTGTGACATCAAAGTTTTAAGCTGGAGCTTTCAGCCTCAATTGAAGTATATATACAGAGTAGGAAACTTACAAATCAAATTTAAGTAGGTATATAGCAGAAGAATTCGAAAAATGAATAAACGAGCATAAGTATATTGAAAATTCGTTACCGTTTTTATTATTTCATGTATATATGATTCATTCTCACTCAACATCTAAATCTGATATGAGTAAATTACTTCTGTATTCACCTTGAGATGTTTTTCCTTTCTATATTTCATATGTTACCTACTCTGGTTTCAAAATGTGTCTCATGGTTCATAATATGAGAATGAATGTTTACCTTTTAAGATATCATAGTTGGTGCGTTAAAATATATCAATCTTCATCCTACCAATCTTTGAGAATTTACTGACATTCTCTGAATATATTTTGTTCTGTTTTTCTTGATACTCCGGCAAATAAAAGTTGTTTTGTAGTTCGGTAACATCTTAAATTCTCAGCTCAACAGTTTGAAGGCTAGTGTGACATTAATTTGTTTTCTGGGATCTACGAAAAACGGATTGACAAACAAATCTTATAATCTTTATTTGTAAGTCAACCTTGCTTTCTCTCACGTATATTACAGATAAGTTTTCTTTTACCAATAATGGTAGAGGTAGTTGCTTCTTATTTGGAGAATATTTATGGTCATTCACGGATATTTTTATTTGTTTTTATAATGAACTATTATCGATATTTTCAACTTCATGTCTTACAGTCATATTTGGATATGAAGAAAAATTCATTAATTTTTAATAAAATCTTCAGTTCAAAGTACATTTTTTCAATATTCTCCATTCGTGATTTATTGCATTCCATGATGTCTTCTGAATATTTAGAGATATGAAGTAGTAATTGAATGTGTTAAATAGCAATACTGTAAATTTGTTTGTGTTTGTGGTACCTGCTAGATATTTGGTAATGATTATTTTAACAACGTTAATTAATCCCAAACACTTTGCAGTTCAAGTATCTACATAAACGGAAGTTTGAAGAATTGAGGTCTGGGAATGAAGGTGGTCATTTAATACGTTAGCCTTCTACCTTTAACTGGTAAAATATCATCGAGACACAAATAGTTTTTATGTAAAGAAGGAGAACACCATCTTCTTGAAAGTGAATTTCTCTAATGTAATATACGTGAAATGTTATTCATGTTGATGTTGATTCATGATTTTTTAACAAAACTACGTACTTGAACATCTCCCTGTTATCCTGGAAAACCGGAAGATTATGAGAATACAATTTATGTACAAAATGTAACTGAAGACTGGTCTAGGCATGAATAGTAGTTTACCAATCAGCATTTATTTTTCTTCAGTATCTTCCTATCAGAAAAATTCTCTCCTAGTTGAATAAACTATATTCAACGTGCGACTAACTAATAGTTGATATTTCTTAACTTCAAAATATTATTTAATTTAATAAAAGCCACAGCAAACTGATTTTTTTTTGTTTAATAACTGGTTTGGACTACTGGTTTATAGCAAAATAAGAATGTATAAAGTATAAGGACACGGCATTCACCACAAGTTGGATATTCTAAAGCCGTTGATGATATTCAAACCCAAAACCCCCTTGACTTAACCATACGGACAAAGTTTTCTCACAAATGAAATTCTTCACGCAAAAAAAAATTTCAGCGAAGAAACCATTTCGGTGGGATAATTTATATTTATTCCGTAAGAAATAAAACTTAAAGTGAACTGTGAAGAATATGCCATTTGTTACCACTCCAACTATTCTAACATTTACCAATACAAATTTTAAATACATCGAAATATTGTTGTATACATTTTTTATTAGTTTAAAATTATTCATATTCATTCCATTCCAGATATTAATAGGCCTTTTCATGTCCAACATACTCCCTGTCACAGTTATTCTAACTAAACCAATAAACCGCTGTTCATTAATGATACATATTGATCAAACAATATGCTGGAGGGTGCCAAGAGTGGAGTTGAAGATCGTCACCAGCACAGAGAGCATTAACGTATAATACGCAAAGATATGAACATGTAACAACATTTTTTGTACCTGTTTAATAATGTTAAGTTGAATTAAAATTGAGCAATGAGTCTCATTCACAGTCCACTTACACGAGCAAAATGACAATAACTTGTTATGGAAACGCGTGTCTAACAGTGTAACTGTTGTCGTTGATTACCACTTTTTTATATATATGACAATGTAAAATTGATATTTAGTGTGAAACTGATTTGAATACGAGGAAATTGCAAGACAAATACTCCAAAATGCAAAAAACATATGAGCACACGTTATATTTTCTCAACAAGAATTAATTCAACCACCTCAATCCATATTTTGAATGCACTACTTCAAAATTATTAAGGCAAATACTTTAGGGGTAAGGGGTAAGTTCCACTTTCATTTGGTGATATAAAAAAAGGTAAAAGATCACAACCCATTTATGCGAATGGTGTTCATGATGCCATTTCTCGCCAACCGAGTTTTTGATTGTCTACTGAGCTAATACTTTATTTGTCCTTATTTATATAATGAAATTTAATCCAGAAAATTCTATTTCTAGGAAACCCCATACTTGGACCGAAAATTGATTTTTTAGATTATATTTTAGATTTAGGCTTCGAAACCTACTGAAGAATGTGATTTTCAAACACTACAAGAAAAATATATAGCTTCAGTTCAGAATCAGATGTAAATCAATTAACAATCAATATATTTCCATTTGAAAATCATGATTATACTATATAAACTACAGAGTAAGTTTTATGTATGGAACGACTCAATTATCTCAGAAACGGCTTGTCCGATTTTTATAAGTTTTTGTGTATAAGAGTCTTGTTGATACTTCCGGTATTTTAGTGATATTTACATTGTTATCAGTTCTTTCCTTTTTCCGGAAAAATAATGAAATTTGTTATTACTTTATCATCTAATGTTCTCTATATCTAAATGCCATAATTTCGGAGTTATAGCTACATTTGCATTATCTCCGTCGAAGTTAAAATAATACATTTAGGTAGCTATGACTGCTACAATAACAAATTTGACGCTTCAATGAATTACGAGGATGTATTGATATCTAGTTAGTCTAGACCAGTTCCATGCATAAACAAAATATTGCGTTACAATAGCAACGAACAATAACTTATTAGAAATATCAGTGTAAAGTTGGACGTTCAAAAAGTAAACCAGTGTTACGCAATAAATTTTATGAAAAAAGTTGTCCACCGAAATTGTGAAAAATTGGAGTATCGAGCAATCATCCAGTACCCGTGTTTAGAAGGGATAAGAGGTGAGCAGATTTACGAATATATACATAATACCCTTGGTGATCAATATTCATTGTATGCGACCGTGAAAAACTGAACTGGAAGCTTCAAAAGAGGTGAATTTTCTATTGAAGGTGATGACCGATCGGGAAGGCCAGAGTTTCTGTGTCAGTCCCCGAAAATATCGATGCAGTTTATGACATGATTTTATCAGACCGTCGAATTGGGCTAAACCGGATATCTGAAGCACATACGAACGCGTTCTCGTCAATTTGGACATGAGAAAAGTTGCTGCAAAATGGATCCCCAAATGTTTGCATGTTGTCCAAAAGCGTGCAAAGGTAAAAGCATCGCGCTCGAGCTGTGCTCGATTTGATAACGATGTAGACTTCTTAAACCGAATTGTTACTATGCATGAAACTTGAGTACATTTCTACGATCCAGAAACAAAGCAACAATCTATGGAATAGCGACACTCTGGTTCTCCAAGACCTAAGAAGTTTCGTGTCTAAAAATCGTTTGGAAACGGTTCTTGCGTCAGTTTTTTGGGATTGCCATGGAGTACTCATGATTGATTTTTTGAATAAGGGTAGAACAATAACTGGAGATTACTATTCGATATTACTGACCACTTTACAGGAAAAAATTAGAAGAGAAAAGACGTGGAAAGCTATACAAAGTTGTTTTGTTTTTGCAGGACATCGCTCCTGCACACAAATCTTATGTTGCCATGCAAAAAATTTGTGAATTAAGGTTTGAATTACTGGAACACCCCCCTTATTCTCTAGATTTGGCTCCGTCCGACTATCATGTCTTTCCTAAACTGAAAAAAAATTTTAGAGGTAGTGAATTTTCTTCCAACGAGAAGGTAATAAAAGCTATGTAGGTCTGGTTTGCAGAGCAAGAAAAATTCGCTGTAATAATGAATCCAATTAAGAGGAGAATATGTTGAGTAATGAAATATTTTCACATTGGAATTTTTTTAGTTCTATAGTAGTCAAAAAATTTTTCAATATATCCTCGAGAGTCACATTTGATCGTTTATCTGAAAAAAAAACGAATTGATATTTCAATAATATTATGATATAGCGTGATATCTTTATAATTTATATCGTAATCTACAGTCAGTGAATTAGTAAAAAGAAACTGGTTTAGTGAAAGATTTATCCAAATCAGAGCGTATAAAAACTGCATCAACTGCATCCACACTTGAATACTAGACAAATATCCAAGGAACTTGATATTTCGCAAACATCCGTAAGGAAAATTTTACATAATAATAAATTCCATACATGCAAAGTTACGTTGGTTTAAAAGTTGTCAGATGACGATAGACGTGAAGAGTTTGCAGACCTAATAATGGAAAAATCTTACAATCAAAGCGATCCAAACTTTTAAAGTACCTAATATTATGTTTTGCGATGAGGTCACTTTTTCTATTAATGGAAAAGTGAATCGGCATAATTGTAGATAGTGCTCACGTAACACTCCTCGTTAGGTGCGTGAATGCAGCACCGAATATCCCGAAAAACTGAATATATGAGCTGGTATAATAGGTCGCTAAATAAATGGTCCCTTTTCATGGTTCCCAACCCAAATGGTTCGGCGTATTTAGATTATTTGGGCTATTAGCTAAGGGAGAATTATCTGAGACGTTACGGTAGTTCTTGGAGAGGTCTTCGTATATTATTGCAAGCAGCCGAAAGGAAGGATAAAGTTTGTTCTTGGGATTTGTAGTTAGGGGTCGTCTATTGGAGAGCCAGAGGGTGAGATCAGTTTCTTTGGCAGCGGAGCTCTTGGATTCGATTAGTAGCAGTCATTTAGACGACTTGGAATTGGAGATATGTCAGTATTACTGGGAATGAACTTTTCACTAACGTACTGATATTAGACCTCATTACGAGATTTGTATTAACACATAAATTATTAAAGAATACTCAAATTAAATGAGTTTATTCAATCGTAGCCATCTAAATGTACAATATTTATTGTTACTTGGTGAAGATGATATAAATTATGGCATTTAGGTATAGAGAATATCACATGAAAAATAATCACAAAATATCCAGGAATAACAGTTTATTTTATTTCCAGAAAAAAGGAAAGGTCTGACAACAATGTAGATACCATCATACCGGCCGTATCACAGATCCTTGCGCACAGAAATTTATAAAAATCGTACAAGCCCTTTCCGAGATAATTGAGGCGATCTATACATAAAACTCCCTCTGTATACATCAGTAAATATACAAACCAAACTTGTATATACGGTATCAATTTGTGCTAAGACAAAGTTAACAAATACATAGTACATGTTACTAATTTGTCTTTGATCGCGTTAAAGGGAGCGGAAGCGTCATAAATTGTTCGCTGTTCATTTAAACGTAACTGAATTTAGTGGTATGCATAAAAATGAGAAGTATTTGACAAGATAACAGTATTTTACACACTATAATTCAGAAAGATATTTGTTGAATCATAGTTCACTCTTAACTAATAGCTAGTTTTGAAAAAATAGTTAATGTTTCTGAGAAACATAACTGTGTCCAAATTGTGGAAATAGTCTCAAATCGATAATACAAACATTCTGTGTGTAGAGTACTTTAGTACATAAACATAACATTGGGGTTCTGAAATGACTACGATCCTCCCATCGAAGCCCGCTTCACCTGTTTATTTAGAAGCTAATATACGTGCCTTATGGGAGATTTGGGAAACAAAATATTAGCGTTTTTTTTGTTGAGGGCATAGTTTATAATCTTTATGATCGGAATATTATGAACTTAAAGAAATGAGTCTTTGCGACGATATAATGCATTATAAAGTAACCTTCTCCATCCTGGTATTTGCGTTTTATACAAAAAATTTAATCAGAAAGGTTATTCATGAAATATGTTTTCTCTGTTCAGCTTAGACAACTAAAAACAATTAGCATTCCGGAAAAGGAAGACAATATTTTCATTACGTAACAGGTCTTAGAAACAACAAATCCGAAATCACTGCAACATATTTGGCATTGATGAGCTTGGAGAAAGCTTATGATAGTGTATCCAGGAAACAACTATGGTAAGCTATGGGAAAAATGTAGACTGAAGAAGAATGGCGAAATATTTAATTTATATATATATATATATATATATATATATATATATATATATATATATATATATATATATATATATGATATATATGAATACATAAGCACATAACCTTAGAGTATTCATGATAACACATAGCACTCTAATTCAAGAACACAAAGAAAAATCTGTCTAAGGACGAAAAAGAATATCACCTTCAATGCAGCAGTTGTATGGCAAATGATAACAAAAGTAAGAAATATCACAAAAACCTTCAAGTTGGTTTAAATAGAAAAAAAAACAACAACTACTGGGAGAAGAATGTCCTATAACAAAAAAAACTAGAGAATAGAAGAATACAAAGGTACGGTCTTATCCAAAGAATGCCAGACCAAATGGTCAATACGAATGATGGAATGAAGACGAACTGTGGAAGACAAAAACGGTGAATAAGTAAGGAAAAAAGGAGAAGAAGTTGAGTGACTTTTAAGACTCATAAGAATCACGAGTCAGAACTCTAAAAGTCGACTTTTTAATCATAAAAACTATGCTAAAAAAGAATCTTTTGATATTTTATAAGAGGCAAAATGATTCTCAAAATAAACGATGCAATAAACTAGCCATGAATTGTTGTGTCATGATTATTTTCAACATGATGAATTGTGGAAATGCCAACCATTCGTCTATTCTAAAAAAAAGATCCCAAATTGTCCGTGTTAACCCACGGCAAGTGCCGAGCTATATATTTGGGACAACTGTGAAGGAAGCGAAAGACCACTTGGACTAGATCCTTTTTTGCCGAAGAAGATTAGAAAGGTTTTACCGAAAACACACCAAACAACCAAAACGACAAGGCTAACTTTCAACAAAAACAGAAAAAACTTTCCAGATTTACCAGATAGAATTTAGGGAAGAAGTCTACGCGCGAAACTACGACGCTTATGAGGTAAGGACTTGTCGAATGACAGGATGTGGTGCAATGTCTTTCTTTGCATCCACCTGTAGATTTATCTAGGGGTGGAAAATTAACGGACGCGCGCGTGTATGTGTCTGTGTCTATATTAAATATTCCAGTTTCATAATGTGAGAAATTTGAAGCACTCGGTGTTAACCATTTTGTATTAAATTTTATTATCGATTTCGTCGGATTGGATTAATTTCCGGCTCGTCATGCAACTTATAGTTTTCTGTCTAAAGGCACTCTTGAAAATACCAAAATTTTTGTTTATTATGAGATTCAATAAATAATATATATCACCTCATTTTTCCCTTCTTTTTGTAAGTAAGAGTGATAACTTGTAGTCATAAAAATCAAAGACATTAATTCTACTAAAAAAACATTATCATAAAAAGTTATCTAGTTCCATTCAATTACATTACAATTCTAAATTAACCTCTTCTGAGTCAGAAAATACAATTATTAATTGTAATCTCCTGATAAGTTATAGGAATAATTCATATGCTTGGATGCTCGCCAATATTTTCTGGTGTCTTTTTTTAATCGTAAGATTTAGAAAATCTTCTACTTGCAGGTAGTCTATCGTACAGTTTTAGTATACTTTAACGGTTAGTTAGTAATAGAGATTAATTCGCTTATAATTTGGTTTAGTGAAACAATGATTGATTATCAGTTTGGATATTCATTTTCCAATTATTATTTGGTTTCAATCTATGTCAAGTGTTAATATTCAAGATCCCGTACAAAAAAACAAAATATAAAACCACTTATTCTAATGACTGGAAAAAGTTACTTAAGCATTCTATTTATGCAACAAAGCTGTTTACTTGATAAATTCCTTTTTCGAAAAACACACAACTCGGAACTTTACTGGAAATGATTTACTGAATTGTTCCGATTTATTGGGATAAAATTATTCTTCGTCATTGCAGTAGTATTATTCCATGTTAAAATCAGCCTTTTCAGCAAAAAATAATGTTGACGTTAGTAAATAGAACAGCTTGCAGTTTTTCGAACCAAAAAGAAAGAAATATACATATCCGAAAATATATACAAGAATAAATGCTATATTTTTCATCAAATTTACGGAATGAGAGTTATCTTATGATGCAGATAGTTTTTATGCTGCCATGGTTTGATTTGATTGTTAGTTGGTTTATTATTATATAGGATTCGTGATATGTTAACGTGACGTAACCTAACGTAATTGGGAATTTTATTTGTTATACCTGTACGTTGATTACATTTCAACGTTTTGGTTCTTCTTCACTACAAATAGGCAAGTATACAACGTTCTCTGTCAAAATATATATAATTTGCTGGACAAACAAATATAAAATCATTTTTCGTAGTGCTACTCCTTCCTAAATTATGCATAGGCTCGATAAGACGATTTTCGACGATACTTAGATCATTAGGTTTTTAAAAAAAACATCCTCAAGGTTTTCTAATAAAGGATATTTCTATATTCGTCTCAAAGAGCACATGGATTGTTGTAAACTCTCTTATATAATTATCGTTGGACAAAGTCATCGAATAGCTATCAGATAGTATCCAGAATTGTTTCGCTCCTTCCTCCATAGTCTCCATAATTCCCCATTATCTTCAAACCCCATAGTTTCAAATAGGATATGGAATCTATATTTTGACCCATCGAATTAAAATGCTTCTTTAATACTAGACAGGAGAATCAAGCACTCTTATCAATAAAGTAGTTGGTTCTTAATTTTTTGTACTTTTGTATTGAGATCTCATTTTGTCTAATTTTTGATTAGAAAAATAGATAATGTGAAAAATCACTTCAAGAAAATAAATTCCAACGGTCAAAGTTTGTCTTCCACGCCTGGAAATTTCATAATTACAGGACTTTTGCGGGTCGTAAACCAGAATGATCTCTATCAGTTATCAAACGTCGAGTTAAATTTTTGGTAGATTTGAAAACATGATCTATGAAAACTTCATTCCTTAATGATATTTATTTATTTGTATAATACATTCTAGATCTTCAGTATTGTTATTAAATACAAATAAGCTATTTTTATGATGAAATACCAAAAAGAATAAAAGCCGCAAAGTTCAGTAACCTATAGTTACGAACTCCAAGATGTGGCGAAGTCGTGGCCCGTTTGATGTTTTTTCCTTGTATAATTTCTTATCATAGCAGGCGATTCGCTTACGTTACTTGTTTTGAACTAATTTCTTGGAAGGTCTTTTCATTTATTTGTTTTGTTTGTTTATTTTCTAGAACTTCTAGTGAGCAGATCGAAGTAACCGAAGAATCTAAATAAATTATATAACTTAGTCAAGTATTAGTGATGAGTACAGTACAACAAACACCTGAAGACGCTAGACCTAGAGATAATATTGCGTGCAGGTTTTCTTGCACAGAGGACGAAGCCGACTATCCACATTCTCTCGAAGTATAAAACACTAGGGAACTCCAGAGCATTACACCTGAAAGCGCTAGAAATAGAAAACGAAGATCTCTGGCAATTGAAGCCATTCCACTATCTAGGCTTTTTAAAAGGAGTGGAATTGATGGATCAGCTGTAAGCAGTGGGTTCTGCAGTATCGCAGCAAGAAAGGGGGACACAATAAATTCTTTGGGTCGCAGTGTATACGAGACTCCAAACCCATACATATATACCTTACTGATAAGTAAATTATTGTGTACTCAAGTGTAATGTTTCAAATTAATTAATTGTGTATTTATAAATTCACCCCACTAGTAGAATAAAATAAGTGGAACATTACACTATCAATGACGCTGCTCATTAGAATTGATGGTAAACAGCCATTTGAGGGGAAAAATACGTTCAAAAATCCATAAACAAATGAAACAACCCATCAACGGATCGTATTTACCCATTGGTCTAGCAGGATACCAAGAATCATATCATATGACTACGACCCGATTAATTCGATCAATTGCTGTTTGAGAACCTTCATTCAGTTGATGAATCCATACCGTTTTTTCCCACTAGTATATTGGTATTGCTTTGTTTGACATAGATTTGCATGATTTATTATATAATTATAACTTGATCCAGATTATTCTTTATAAGTACACTTGGATGAAATATCGTGTTCAACTTAAATTCCGTATCGTTGACATTCTCCCCTTGCATTTCAACAATTTGTCCCATATATTAGCGTCCATTTTGAGCAATAATTGTAAAATGGCGTATTACTTTTCTCAAGTTATCTTAAAAAATCGACAACGACGTTGCATTTAAGAAAGTTTCAGGTACATGTATCTCGGATCTGCTGGTTTTTCTAGCATTTTCCTTTTACTTTATTTTCACTGTTATGATTATATTTTGAAAACAAATTGAATGTCTATTTCAATATTCTAATAATGTTTTTCAATAATACGAAGCGTGAGTTTCTCTAATGAAGTACATGGTTTTGGCAAACGTTTATACCCATCTAGTTTATTAAAACATATTTATGCAGCAAAACTTTCAGAGTCCAGAAACTTTAGCGTGAATATATGCATATTTTAACGAACTAATGTGTTAAATCCTTAGTGAGAACAACAACTATAGAAAAATATGAATGAATTTCTTCCCAAGGGCAGAACTTTCTGATTATTATGATAATGTTGGTATCGTACCACAACTCATTACATTACCTCCATATTATAAATGAATCATTCATTTTATTCCTTGTTAAATTGTAAGGAAGCGAGATTTTCTTGAGAGCCAACCTGAAAAAAAAATAATGAAAATTATTAATTACGAACTATACACCGGTTATATCAAAACATTTCAAGTTTAGTTGCGGTTAATTGAAAATGGGATTAAAAAGAAAATTTTTTATCCGTAAGGAACGACGTCTGGTTTCTAAATTATTTATCTTTATAGTCAGGTAGTAGAAAAATAATTATTTATGATCAAAATTATATTGTCTACTGGAATCATTATATTTTTTGTTTGCTATAAAAATGTATTTGATTTTGTAAGAGACAGTCCCTTGTGACAAATGATAATTTATTTTCGTAAGACATTTTCTAAAGATATAAGGTGAGTTTTTCCATAAGAAAGATTCTAAGTCTAGATAGTTATTGGTTCATAGAGTTTTTATTTTTCTATGTTTAAGAAAGTTTCAAAAGTTTCTTGATAGATGGTGGTAGCTACGCCGTTCGCATTAATACTTGAGTCAACACCACTCAAGCGTTCTATGTTCATACAAACATCAGTAAAATTTCGATATAAGGAGGGGAATGAGAGGTAATGTTGACATGAGGGAGAATAATTCGCCCCTTTTTGTAAATTGTCCAAATATGTTCAGTTACCCTCTTATGTTGTTCTATGACCATACTTGCCACATGACTAAAGAAACATTCGTAATAGAAACTCTCAATTGTTTACTATCCGTTGTTCGATTCATATACATAGATCCTTGATTTGTCACTAGTCACAGTGTCTAGATTAATGTTTTTCACCTATGGACTAGTCGATGCAAGCCTTCCTTTGAGCATTGACCAGTGCAAGTAGTATCCAACGTTAACAATTTTTGACGGTCAAATAATTATTCAGTATTCCGTTGATTTGAGTTATACTAAATCTATGATGGAAAGAGCTAACATGGACTATTTTTAAATCCTTAATAACAGTTCTGCATAGCGCTGGGGAATGGTTATGGTGTGTTAAACTGATCGATGCACTCTGGTAGAGAATAGAAATTATTACAGGACGTTTTAACATTTTAAATGTAAATAACACTAAGCTGAATTAAACGTAAAATGTTTTACTTAGTTTCAAAAATTGAGCTAAAATATGTTTACCTATTTCTCATTTAAGCAAATAAATAGTTAGGTCATTTTTATATTATATTTTATACTGTAAATTGTGTTGTATTAAATCATTACAATGTGACATGAGGACTATTTACAGCTGGTTATCCAGCTCCAGAGCTCTTATGATTTCTAGTTTCGGGGCCGACTTCCCTCACATTTCTCTTTAGACTTTTTGTATCCATTGGATTATTATTAGAAACGTATTATAATTGAGAGATACAAAGTTTCTTCCTTTTCTCCATAAAACTGCATTCGTCAGTTTCTGCTAAATCTAGTATCATCAGCGCATCCCGGAGCGTGAATGTCAAATAAGAGCCAGTGAGAAGTTATAGTTTTTTAATATTTTTATAATGATAAGACAATATTCAGTTTTCAAAAAAAATTTTGAAGAAACATCTTCTTCTAGAATCCTTTTGAAATATTATGGTGGAGTGCAGCAAGAAAATTGACTTTTATTTATAGAGAAAAATATATTAGGGAAAGGAAAATAACACTATGATCCCATTCAAAAATATAATTTAGCTTAAACTGTTTTATTTCCTTTGTGATTCTCTATATCAAATATGAATAATTACTTTTTCAATAGAAGCTCCTGATGATGCATATATCTGTAAGTAATAGAATTTATTCCAAATTTCTGTACTTCCAACCATATACAAATTAATTTGTTACTTTAATTTGACAATGTTATTGTTCGCCAATATAATGATAGTTAATAATTTAATAACAACAATGAATGTTTGGATTGCAATAACGTTTATTGTAAAGATATAACAACACAGAGGCAAATTGTTCTTCCTAAAATTCCTTTATATTTGTGTTATTGTTTGAAAATTTTTGGTTACGGGGTGAGAGAAAAATAGTTTCAGCATCGACTCAAATAATTCTTACAAATATTTATTTTGTAAAAGTTGTGTTGATGACGAATTTATAGTTTTCCATTTTCTTAAAAATGTATTTATCCTTGTTATGTCGAATATCGAATCTCTTGTAACTTTAAGAATGGAATAAACTACGTTAGAGTAGCTACTTTCAATACAAAGTGACTTTTAAGCAAAGTAAGCCTAAATTATCTCGGAAACCTGTATCAAAATTTTTATAAATTTTGCTTTTTGATGGTTTTGTGATAGAACCTATGTTACATCATTCGTTTTAATTTTTATAAACAATTTGTTATTTCTGATGAAATTTCTTCAATTGATGTGATGATAAATAAATGCTTTCATGTATCTCAAATTTCTTGGAGTTAGTCATTATAGATAACAAATAACAAGTGTGTGGAATATTTGAACCAGCTAAACATAGTATAGAAATTGAAATAGAAATCAGAGCCTTTAACGAAGTAGTAACTTTCAAGTACCTTGAGAGTCTGATAGCAAATCAGTCAACGTCCATAAAGGAGCAACTACGAGCTGGATTCAGGGCCTACTGTGTAAATGTGATATTATTGAGAAATAAAACTCAAACCGCACCACCAAAATGCAGAATCTTATTCGCCCAGTAGCCTATTACGCTGATAGATTGTGACAAAGAAGATTTAAAAAAGTTATCAGAAAAAAATATTGCGGCGTAAAAGCGCGATATGACTGAATAATACGATATAACTTTGAGATATGGGACATCCTATAAATACTCAGACTAATTAAGATGTATACGGAAGTTTCACAAAAGTGAGTTGAATCAGGAGTATTTTGATATAGACATATAAGCTGAGATTTGACTTTTTCATGCTTTACTGGAGAATAGTCGTCGACTATCATATAATTGACAGTAATTTCTTTTTTTTTCCCTCGGGTGTGGGGAATTTGCAGTTTATTGGTAGTTAGATCGGGTAAACACCTTATATAACTCCTAGTAGAACATTGGGTTGACATTTTGACAATACTGATGTGGTGTAGGCATTGCCCCAGTTAATCTATGTTGGGTGGTTAGCGAGCTTCTTTTTCATAAATTTTACAAATTTCTCTGATACTGTGGAATTGGAAATTGATCAATTTACTCAAAAAGATAGCGTCTAACTCCTTGCATACTCTATATGAATACTGAAAAAGTTCTGTATCCATTTTCAGAAAGGTTGAGAGAGAGAGAGAGAGAGAATTATCTTATGAAGCGGATTAAATACAACAATATAATTAGAGCAATTAGCATCAATAATAGAGTGTCAATAAATTTTCTTCTTCAATGTATTGTACTCTATGATTCTAGTTGCGTTGTTGATAGATAGATTCAATTTTTCCCACTTTTGAAATACTTTTATTCGCGTTGTTGTTATGATTCAGACTAATTATGTTTCCCTCAACACTAAGAATTTTTTAATGAATTCAAAGTCTTATTTGTATAGCTTTGTTAAGTTTGAAAGCTAAGTCGTCTAGTTTAGTTTTTCTACTTTCTCAACTATTTATTTTTGAGTATTAGCTAATGTAGAGATATTCATAAAATGTTTTCTTGAATTAACTAAATCTCGCGTTAGAGAAAAATATTGAAATATTTTAGTTACAATTTTCATTATGAAGTATATATTCTATCGAAATGCTCGAATAATGCTGAGGTTACCTCGAAAAAACGATACAATTCACTAGGATTTTCATATTAATCAATATACTGAAGTTTTTATCCCAAATTGCGAAAAAGCCATTTTCTTTTTAATATTATTTGAATAAAAAAATCATTTCGTTCATTGGTTGAATTTGTAATTGAAGTTGTTGAAATGTCTGCTGATGAATCTTCTTATTCTTACGACGCGGTCTCCCTACGGAGGTTGGCGATCCAAATGGCTATTGTCGTACGAGAAACCGCAACTCTGAAAATTTCTGTAGACCTCTGTCCAAGCCATCTACACACGTCTTTCAGCTATAAATTTTGTCTACGGCTGACCTAGTTACTGCAACTTTCTCTCCTTGATTGTTGTGAGAAGTTCTTTATGTTTACCCATTTGCTGTATGTTTTCTTCAATGTGGCCGCATCCATGGTCCAACCTTGGTATTCGTACAGAAGAATAGGAAAGATGTAACAGCGAAGAATTTTGGTCCGGATTTCCAAACTTGGGTTGCCGTTTGCCAGAAGTGTTCTCATGTTGTTCAGAGTTTTCCGCACTTGCTCAATTCTTAATCTGATTTCGAGTTCTGGGACGCATTGTTGGTAGACGAGCGTGCCTGATGAATCACTCAAAACAATAAAAACTCCGAAATCACGGCAGCCTTCAATTTTTTATCATTTGCTTATGAAATTATAGTCTGAGCTGAATATTTTCTTGAAATAACTAAATCTCGTGTAAAAAATTTTTCATTGTATATTAAAACTTTTTGTTTCTTTGCAATTCTTACAACCATATATTAAAATCAGCTATCCAAGGTTTTTGTGATAGTACCTTGTGGTAGTAATATATTTTGGATGCCAATTTCATTATTAGGTGTTCTATGGAAGTAATTATCTGATGACATTTAGTGTATTTTCATAAAATACTACCATTCACTAGAATTTCCATAAAAATTTGGTTGAATTATGAACATTTTTCAATTCTATTTCTCACAATAAACAAAAGACAATAATGCGTCAAAATGGAGGTATTTATATTTTCACTCGTTGAGTTTATTTTACCAATAATACTGAGAAATTTTCCCTTCATATCTGAATTTCCTCACACAAATTCTACCTTTGGTCTTGCGAATTTACTATATCATTTTTTCCGTTAAAAGCACTGATTTGGAAAATTATTTCGTTACAAAAAATTTATCCAGTACACGGAAGGTATTCTATTTCTACTATTGACAGATTGATTGAAATTCATCAATAAAATACTATGAAAAAAGATGATATTTTATCAGAAAATCATTCCATATATCTCAAATTTCTCTTATTTACATTAGATAATCAATTCAAAGGACAGCTTTTTGCGGGTATATCATGTTAAGTAAGATATTTCGAGAACCTACTTCCATTTTCTCTCACTTTTCTCATTTTAAGATAATCCCGCTGTTTTTGGCATATCGAATAAAAATTGAAATCTCCAATATAGAAAGATATTGAACAACAAATTGGATTCTTCAGAAAATCCAAGAACAAGTGATTGTGAACATGAGAAAATCAAGTTGTCAAAATATAATTGTCGCTACATATGAATAGACATTATTCTTAGTAAGATGTGTTATTTTCTCTCATCAAATTTTCGATTTACTTGTTAAATGAGATATTCTGTTGAAGGAGCAAATGTCTTGAAATTGTGTTTTCCACAGTAACGGCTCAATGTATCTCTGCAACAATTTATGATTACGTAGCAGTGTTTGGTTATAAAAGGAGAAAATATTCAAGGAATTGAGAGATACATTGTAATACAATTGCTTAGTAGTGAATACTATATCAGAAATAGATGGAAAATGTATACGAAGCGCGTCTAAATATCTAATACAGTGTACAATTTGAACTAAAACGTAATGATTTTCACAGCGTATGAAATATATGATCAATTTTAATTTTATGTGTTTTGCAGATTTGTAGTATGTGGCTGCTTGTGTAAATATAGCTTATAAAAACACTCGTATTTTGAAGTCCCCATAGCAAAATCTTGTTGATTATTATGAATATCGATTATGTAATGGTTTTCCTATAAAAGTAGGTGTTGCAATCTAGTAAAGTGGGATTCTGTGATACAGCGGGATCCAGCTCAATTCTTTTGAGTGACTTCGAGCTGGTCTCCCGTGGCACTTAACCTATCTTTTTCAAGGCATTAAAGCATAGTGAATATCACGTAAAATTTATTTCTTATGCATTGACCATCAATTTTGGTCGACAAAAAGTATCAACAAATCTCACAAAATGTTGAGATCACAAGAGGTATGAGTGTTAGAGAAGTGGATGTTTTTCAGCCTCAACAACCAATTCAAACGTATAAATAATGGAGAAGTTTGTTCTTCACAACTAATAATTGGGTTTCTGGAATGTATTACCTAAAAAATAGGAAAATTTTTTTTTCCTTTTTTCACAATAATTTTTCGTTCGGTCCACTAAATGTAGACCTCTTTTTCCACATTCACTGTACTTACAAGATTTAACACAAAGCAATAAAAAATCTAGTACGAAACAAACAATTCATAATTAGTCTTGATATTAAGAACATCCAGATATTTTGAAAGATATTTAATCAGGTGTAGTTCATCACAACCAAAATCAATATTTTGGAAGAAAATAATTCCAAATTTTGTTTAAACAATTTTTATCACACCTAGTATCTTCTTTGGTTTTATTTAACTCTTCCTACTTTTATGAAATCATCTATCTCTGAAAATATCAATTTCAACCATTACGTCTGGTAATTAAATTAAATATTCCTTTGCTTCTTCGAAACATGTTTCCCTTGTGTACATTCTATCTCCTCATAGAAAAATTTTTATGTATATACATTCAAGTCAGCGTAAACATGTAAAACTCACTTATATTAGAAATTCAACATGGAATCTTTTGTGTAGAGTTTACACAAATTCTTGGTCTGAAACTTTGTTCTCAAACATTGAGACATTTACAGAAGTACGTATCGAAGGCACATTTCGTCAATTTCCATTCTGTTTACGAGGAGACAACAACTTTATTGAACATTTTTTGCTTCAGTAAAATCCAAAGAAATCAATTGATTTGAAGTCATCTGATTAAAAACAACAGATCTGTACATTATTCTACAGATCCCATATATTGATTTATTTTGATTTTGACCTTCCAAATATTTAATTTTTGAAAATGTCACAAATTGTTGTGTTGTAATACTGAAGATATTATTGAAATTATAGAATTGAATATACAAAAAAAATACCGTTTACATTAAGAAATTGTAAAGCATTTATGGACTTTGCAATGATAGAAAGTATCAATTAGAGGGAAATTAGTCGGTGGAAGAATTAACTGTATTTTAAAAGATTGAGCTGTGAATATGGAAAGAAAAGATGGTACAGAGTTCAAAGAAACGACAGTCAAAACCATTTTGGACCTCACAAGTCAGCTGTTACATGAAAAAATATTATAAGAAAATGAATATTATTATCCATTCGATAGTATTGTATTTCAGTGGCGATTTTATACGACAAAAACTGCAATCAGATACCTGTGAAAGTGAAAAGTTCGATAGGATTGAGTTCCGTAGAAATAACGAAAATGATCAATTTATGGAATGAAAATACCCCTGCGCCGGAAATTCTATCACATAACAGCTGTATTGCGAAAGCTGCTGCTTGCTTGACTTTTTTTGTATCGAATCAAACAAATGGTCCTGAAACAAATCAAGATTAATATAACCCTGTATTCAGCTAGACTTGTCAAGTGGTAGTTCAAGAATGTTGAAAGCAAATTTTTCCTTTCCTCTCCTGTTTTATTATCAATAAAATTTCTGTCAAAAAGAGGCCCAAATATCAAGATCAACAGATTATTCCTAAGAATAAATAATCACAGGAAATCTAAAAATAGTCGATGGTATAATAATATACCAATTGCAACAAATATTATTCAAAATTGGACAAAATCGTCACCGAAGCGATTGGCTTGGATACCGTGAATTGAAAAATTACTAATCACTCGATCGCGGTTAGTCGATTGGCCAAAAGAGGTGTACAAGAGCAAGAGTTTATATAAATTTCGAGTTACATCAATGCCAACTCAATAAAACCCAACTTGAATATTGACGAAGCGCATCATAATCAAATTATTAACAGCATATAATTACAATGTAAGTATGTGCCTTAGTAATTTTTAATTACGGAAATAAATAATGAGTGTTACTGACTTGGATAATAATGAAAACCAATAATGAGCAACAATATGAAATATGAAAAAAGCGTCTAAAGTATTTCTATAAATTCCACAATCTACTTAAATTTAATTGCATCAATATCTGGCGAGCCAGAGGAGACATGCAGTTGTTGCAAAATCATAACTGCTCTTTTAGGTTATGGTATTTCAGTAAAAAAAATATATATAGTCTTAAGAATATGGACATTTTCTTAAAATACTGTAATTTCAATTAAGCCTGATATAGAATTTGTTATCAAAGCACCTTCCAGCGATTGTAATTTCCTTGGAATCAATAATTTGAGAATATTTCATCCAAATATGAAAAGCTATCTATTGAAAAAACTGTATTAAGTAGAAAAAATAATCTCAATACACCTTACGAAATTATGGAGAATCGTAAATAAGGTCTTTTAAAATCATACGATGTGAATTGAATTTGAAATGAATATGTCACCAATGAAAACTGTTATTTCGATACACATTGTAACAAAAGCAATTTGAAAACCATTTTGGCATTACATCTATGATTAAAATTGTAAAATACGAACAATGCTGTGAAATTTTACTTTCAACATGGAATGAGTAGTTTTCAACTCAATGCTGGTGCATCAAATGATGACAACTATATCGTAAATTATCACCAACAGAAGCAATTACAGTTTCAGAAATGTAAGGTTGTAGCTATTTACATAAAGTTGAACTTTCTCTATAATTAATATTAATCTTCAATCTACAAATTTATATTTATAGTCCCCATAAACATTTTAGCATTTCATTTTAAGTGAAGATATTAAGTACGCAAGATGATAGCAAGGAAAAAAAGGAATTGAAGTTCAAATACGGGAATTAAACAAGTAAAACGCTGGAAGTTGGAAAATTATAGAATGCAATGAAAGTATGAACAAGAATAGGAATTGTAGAATAAGTAACAGTACAACTGCGAGAAATCAAATAGCCCATATAAATGCGACAAGAATAATATTCTTAGACAAGGAAAAAAATAAAACAAAAAAAAATAATGAGCACTCAAACATATAGAGAAAAACAGATGCAGATAAAATATATGAAGCAATATTGAGATTATTTGTTCACACATGTCATATGCTTCAAAACTGAATAGCTAAAAGAACGTCAGATTCTAAAATAGCAGCTAAAAATAATATAAATAGATAAAATGCGAATAAATAAAAGATAAAATAGAACATTGGAAGGCAAGGAGAAAAAACTTCCAATCGAAAAGCCACACAACAGGTATTCTGACTTTGGATGAAAATATAAGAAAAACTGAGATTGTTAAGTAATGTGCGGGTTTAAGAGTTAGTTGATGGGTGTAGAGAATGTATTGGAAACCTAAGAATACTATTGAGTTAGATTGGTACAAATAATACTCACTAATCCCAGGTAGGCAGCAACTACATCTTGAGAATTTGTATAAACTATTCTGAGTAAACTGAGAATGAGATCCAAAATTTGCGTTTCCTTGCATTGACAATATACGAATTGATAATCGAAGTTTGATAATCTATATCAATTCGTATATCACAAACTCATAAAACTTTATCTAAGTGTGTTGAATAAGCTTTAACCATCAATTATTGTTTATATTCTTGGATATATGTTAAATTGTTTTATTGTTAGATAGATTCAATTTTTGTTTCGTAATTAGCTGAAACTTCTGCTTAATGGTGTCATTGTATCAAGCTACAGGTTTATATTACATTAGAGTAGTTTGGAGACTCACAACTTTTACCCTTTAAGATGCATTGAAAACATGGAAATGCATAATTTCTCTCGATTTTCAATTACTAACAATTCCGTTCTAGACAACCACACAAAACCCAGAGACAGAGCACAAAGACGACTTTTAAAATCGAAAGAATGGAAGTTTAATCTCGAAATTTCGCCCTTGGGATAATACATCTTCTCAAAGTTTTAATTGTGTTAAATGAACACAAATGTTTTTCTAATAAGTTAGTACGAAAGTTTTGAGCATTTGTAATTTAATTAAAAATCGTTATTAAAGATGCATGGAAATTAGCAATTACTTTTAATTTATTTCGCTTTTCAGCTTACCACATTTACAAACAATCTAGTAGTTTCACAACTCCTTTATATAAATGAATCTCTGAAGTTGAAAATAACTCATATTTATACTTTAGAAAGTTTTAGTTAGCCAAAGTACTCTGGTGTCAATGATTGAAGTAGAGAAAAGATTTATTAAGACAAAAGACATTTTAGGAAAGGCAAAAAATTGTAACTAAAAAGAGCAGTAGCTGTAGAAACATTTTATTTTGAGAAATATCCAAGTTTCGCATAGAAAAATCAAACTATATTTTCAGTGGAGAAATATTGTCTAAATTAGTAGAGTGTATAAAGGATCAATCTTATAACTATATCCGAAAATTTCGAATTTTCGTTTAAAACATTTGTACAAAATTTTGTATGAAATTATATATGTTGTAAAATCTACTCAAAATTGGTCTTCCAGCATAAAAATATGAAATATCACAGATAACCTGATTGTCGTGGTTAATTCGGAATTTATACATAACACGGTAAGTCCCGAGGCGGTCCACAGGCCCGCAACTGATCTTTCCCCAGCCCAGAGCTTGTCCTATGGACCGCACGACGTCTTTAATTCCAAACCTACTCCACGGCCCAAGGGATCGTATTTAAATGTGTTTCACTATTTAGTTAGACCGTGCTGGGTCCTTGAAACATTACCGTTAATTTAGTCCATTTGATTTTTCTCGTGACTCCAAAAACATAATTTTTTTGTTTTTTCCAACATATTTCAAATTATCTTTGGTTAAAACATGACATCATCGTTTCAAGGATAAAAATGTGAATAAAATTTAATTTTACCCTACTACAAGTAGGGTGTACCTTCAAAGGAATATTTAATTGGAATAAAAAGTGTAAAAAACAATGATCTTTGTGTAGAACTCCTTTGAGCCCTGGCGAAAGTTCTTGCCGCTAAACTTTCCCTCGAGTCCAGAGCGAGACTACGGACCGCGCACAAAAAGATCATTCTTTCGCATTTTTTATTTCAAATGAATTTTTCCTCAATTTTTCCTTCATAACATGGAGTGTAAAAACAGAAAAAAAAATTTTGAGCCCAGTGGAAAGTTTTAATTTGGGTTGGGCTTCAACGTTACTTACTTAATCCTGACGCATCTCTACCTTTTCAGGTATAAGGTATGTTGGAATTGAGTCATTACGTGGACTTTTTCCACAGCAGTTCCTACTCTCTCTTATTCTGTGTCTTTTGAATCTAAATTTCTTTTTTCCAGCTTCACCTCGTTGTTTTTTGTAAGTTTGTGCTTCATATATCTTCCTTATTAATCGTTCTTCTCCCATTCTCATAACATGGCCAAACCCACTCAATTGATGAGTTTCAACTATATTCGGTTGAAATTATAATTAAATTTGAAAAGAAGTGGTACAATGATAGTTACTTTAGTCGAGAAACATCACATCGTATATGTGGGAATCATACGTAGCGAAATGTATGGACAATTATCACCAAAAACAAAATTTTAGGTTAGTGGTTCATTGACGATAACTTTACTATAATTGTAATGTTTTTCAACTAGGTCTCAAATGGTTTTAGATCTCTAATGTTTAAAAAAGGTCTATGCCTACAATATGAGTATATCGTCATATTTGACTCTTAGTTTTTTTGACTATCAATGTTTTCTTCAACTGCGAGCATTGTTGAAGTAATATCGTGGCCAGCGACGAATTCAGATTGTATTCTCTATAATTATATCGTTTCATCATATGGAGTCCAGTACTTCATCTAGAGCACTTACACGGAAGTGTCAGATTTTCTACTGGGAGAAAATGGATTGCTGGATGTCGTTGTAAAAATCCGGGAAAGCTGATATGTTATAAATATGAACGTAGTTATATCATCTTCTACTAAGCTCTCAGCCTATCCTTTCACATACCTTATTTAATTTTATAGTTCCACTACTCGACCATTATCGTTTATGACAAGTAGTGAAGTCCAAAAATCTAAAAATAAATTTCATACTTCATTAGTATATATCATACGATTTGTTGGCTATCCACTAACCTAACCAACCGTTTTTTAGATTCAGTATATTGAGTAAATAAGGGCATTAACAATAAAAATAATCTTTCTAAATTGTATTAAATTTCATACATAGCATCACAGAAATTAATAGTTTCTTTCTACAGTGTCATTTTATCAGACTAACAGCACAAGATAAATTTCACAGCTGTTATGTTTAGGGATTAATTTCATGTTACTTCAGTAACATTTTCGTCCCCATCCACGAATAAGCTTTCGACCTCTTTTGCATCAGTTGTTGTTACGAGAGTTTGAGCTGGATTAAAGCTAATCCATTAACAATATGACCTGTAATATCCCCTATAGAATGCCCTAGCGGTACGGATATAAAAATTTAGTTCCATATACGCCGATGTGAATATAATACAGAATATTTGCACGACTTGTTGGCAATAACGCAATAATGACAGCGTAATAGGTGTAGAAAATCCACATTTTAATTTAAAAAAAGAATAGACCACTATCTATTATGATTGCCTTGTTTTTGGATATATCGTAGACACAAATATTGTAACAAATAATTCTTGGAAATGAATGGTTTCCTATTTATTTACGGTACTCAAAATAATCTTCACATCTTTCTATTACTTTTGACATTGATATTACACTGATGTGTTCAGTTTACTGCTTGATATCTTCTTTTTAATGTTCAGCTGATATAGTGCAGTCAATGAAGCGTTTTTTCTCTGAATTTTTTTACTGTGAACCGATTTGCATGAAATTTTCGATTTAGGATCAACTTTAGTACAAAAGTGAAAATGATCTGAACTCGGCATCCACCCTGGGGGTGGTTGCGGTGGTGTGAATTTTTTTCAAAATAACATCGGATATCGATAAAAGGCCTAATTTTGAGAAAGAAAAGTTCCATAAAGTTTTCCTATATTTTTCACGTTTCTGGCAATTAAAAAATTTTTCACGTGTTTTATCGGTTTTTTGCAAATATGCATTTTAACTAAAATTTTATGATAATTAAATTGTAACAGGTGAGAAACTAACCAAATTTTCTATTTCTAAATTGTTCTAAGTGCAATATTAAACGAGATATTAAAGATTAAATACATTTTTTAATTTAATTGATGTATTCATTGCCATATAGCGGCGAGCAGATACATTATATGCATTCTAAAGAAATAGGGTTTAACCACCTTCTTATACGTATGAAAGTATAATAATGAAAAATGTAGGTCTTTTTCAGACAGAAAATTTGGTTATTTTAGGTTAGGTTCACACAAAAATTGACGGAGATATGATATATCGAGCCCTTTGACCCTTCACCGTTTTAAAAGAAAAGTTTTTTCACTATATATTGTAATGAAAATAGTTTTAGCTCTTTTAATTACTATCAAAATGGTTTTCTATAAGTTGCGATAGGATTGAAGGAGTTACAGTCCAAAAACTAATCGTATTTTATTCTACTCAGTAAAATTTCGAAGTGTGAATATTTGAAGCAAAGTGAAAGTACAGTGGAATAACATTTAAATCCTTTTTATTTCGTGAAAAGAAATTTTTTCAAACAATTTTTTATCAAGGGGTTGTTTTTAAGGGTCGAAAGGGGGTTAAAAATTCGATAATCAAGATAGAAAACATAAAATATCATTTACTATATACTCAAATCTTTTTATGTCATACCAAAGTAAATTTTTGTGATTTTTTCAATTTAGGGGTTGTAAGGTTTTCAAAGGGTTGAAAATGATTTTATTATGAGGTTAGAAAACCCTTAACAAATTCACCCCTTAATATTAAACACGTTTTCTAGCGATAAAATGGATCAATGTCAATTTTTCCACTAAGGGATTGTTTATACCCCTTAATATTAGGCGGAGCTCAGATCATTTTTACTTGTGTAAGTTAAGTGTAATATGAGCCCAATTCTAAAATTTCATATGAATCGCTTCATAGTAAAAATATTCGAGAGTAAGACACCGTAACTAGTTGCGGTGCTCTTGCATTATGCTGCTACAATTTTGATACCTTCATAATATGACTCATCTCACCATGTGTGCCACTCCATTTTGTATATAATTTGTGTTTTGGAATCAATTTTGAAAGATATCCTTAAACTTGTGCGACTTAGACATAAGACATAGACTATTAAGAAATTGAGTTTGCCATTTTCTACTGATTTCCCTATTAAAACATGTTTTTGGTCAAAAGTATCCCATGAAAGATGAAGAGAAACGTAATTAGCAGTTTTTATTATATAAGGGAAAAAACAACTAGATTTTAGTTTGAGGTTGTATGGCGAAAGCTAGAATCTAGTATTTTTTCCATATATAATACATATTTTTTTCTGTGACTGAAAAAACGATGATTCAATCTTAAAACATTATGTCATTACAATATTAGACCTGCGTTGCTAATTTTTTTTTCCCAGCAGTAGACCATCCACCTTATTCGCCGGATCTTGAGCCGTGCGACTTCTATATCTTTCCTAAGCTCAAATCTACATTTAAAAGTATAAAAAACTGTGTACTATGAATAAATATTTATATTATGTATATTTTTCTCAGTTTTTTCTCACTCCACTGAAATTAGTAGAAGTAGCCAAAGTAGCGTCTCAAAAATTATTGCCAGCTAAATCGCGGAAAATTTACGAAACCACTTATTCAAGATTCATAGAAGGAAGATAAGAAAAATATGCAGTCTTTTTTTTGTGAAGGTGTTATTGGCTTGTTTTCGAAATTGGTACAACAAAAACCATCAAAAATATGTCACAACCTAGTATGAATGTGGACATTTAAACATATTTAAAACTAATTTCATTTCCGAAGCAAAATGGGAAAGGTTATCATCCCAAGAAAGTTGTGCTTAATGAGTAGACAAATTTAGGATTTTTTAAATGAAGCCCCCGATTCAGTTTATATGAAGATTGTTGTAGTTGGAATTGCAGGAGCTTGTCGAATATGTGAAATCAGCCAGGTAACGTCAGATGAGATTCAAAATTCGAGAACGTTTATAATTTTTGAACTTAAGGATAAAATAATGATGTAAACAGGGAATGGATAGTTACCAAAGCATATACTGAATACACCTTTTTACATCATCATTACACCAACACTCACAATTATATTGTCTGACGCGAGTTTCAATAACCAAGTTATCATATTTGGCAACTGAAAGTAAACAGTCTATTCAGTATGAATATTACCAACGGTACCATAGATCCCAGCTTACTGAAACATATGTTAAATTTTAGCGAATGTATGTAGCTTTTCGTTCAGCAGCAGTAGCAAAGGATTTTCGCCCTATTTTATGCATATCACAATGGAACATGTTTCAATTAGGTTGCGAGTAAAAATTTCTTTAAGGTTGAAGATGCTAACTCATACAAAGGTCATTCATTTTAAAGATCGTCTGATACACTTTTAGTTGAACCGACTGTTGTACCGAATATTTTAAGGAACGTGTCTTTCATGCAATACACATTTAATAATTGTATTTTTCATATAAAGAAAATGTGATTTCATTGGATGAAAAAATATTCTAAAATTATATATCTACCTTTGCTTATGTTTTTTATACAATATTCTGTGAAAAAGCACCAATTTTTTCTCGGGAAAAAAGTAATTTCATAAAAAGTGATTTTTTACCTGTTAACAGAAATTTAAAAGTCAATTTTTTCTCCCGTAACAGTAAAAATGAGTCAGAGTTTTTCAAAACATTAGGTATTTTCACAAACTTGAACTTATAGACTACGAACTAGAGAACGCCCCTTTACAAATAATCTCTACTATAAAAATCAAATTTCAAGTTTATTTATTGGAATGAAAATTTGGATAGTTTGAAACAAATTTTACTTCACAGTTACATCTTTGTAACTGAAACTAAAGATTGAATATCTTCTAAATGCGTTCTTAACATTACAGAAAAGTTTTCAAAAATTATTTGTAAATTTGCAGTATTGATAGGCCGTAAAATGAGATTAATCCTTCTAAATGGTAAAATTCGACAGATTTCAACAGAAATAACCATTTCCTTTGAATAAACGCGAAAGTGAACTCAGTCGGTAGCTTTCACTTTCATTGCTCGATCAATTTCTAAATCATATGAAACACCGAATTCTCTAAATTGTTGCCTGAGATTGCATGAGAGAGTTCGATATTCAAATTGGTCCAATAGAGCATCGGATAATTTCAAGTCAAATTTTCATCAAATTATTACGAAAGATCAGCACAAAAGCTGAATATTTTCTGTGGAAATGAATTGGGAAAAGACGTTTCCAGCATTGATCATGCATCATGAATAAGAATAAAAACAATTGGAATATATCAAACAATATGTTATAAACTTATTATTCCACTTAAATGTATGAATCGAACATTTTTCTATTTTATTTTTGTTTCGGTAGAATCATCGGAAACTCCTAGTTCTCAATAAAATCTACTAATTTTGCTTCGGAAAAACCACGTGATAATAGCATTTCTCTTTATTGGTTCACACCCACAAAATTGGAAAATGGAAAATTGTTCTCTATCACCTTAATGAACTTTGCCGAGCACAAAATTCCACTTTTCCAATCTTTTCCGTAATATGAGTTATTGGAATTAACAAGCCTAAGTTGGTATTACGAGAGATAACCTAAGATACAAAATATGGCAAGAGTTTTGAAAGCACATTAGAAAAAATTGTAAGAGAGACAGGAAAAAGAAGATTAACTATAAATCAGGAGAAGCAAAATATGTGGAAAATTGGAAAAGAGGAGAAAATTCAAAAACAAGAAAGAGTAAAAGATAAATGATCTTATCTTCGAAGTAGTCAACACCTTCATGTACTTAAGAACAATGATAAGCAAAAAAATGGAACAAGACAAGAGAATAAGCCAAAAAACCAAATTAAGAGTCTATAAGAATGAGATAAAATCAGTAGTTAGGTATCATTCAAATAAAATTTGTATACAAAAGTCTAATTCCTCATGGAATCTTTCAACCCACAATCCTACAATCCTACAATGGAATAAATTTGATACAATTGACGATACATTTCAACAAATCTTTCATTTCTGCACTCACACAGGTTAATCTGAGCTGTGAGATTCTTTATTATCTGAGTAATATGTTCGTGTGTAAAATTCAACCAAGCAATAGAGATTTACGGAAAAGCGGTGGCACATCATCTTATTCATAAAAACCACTCTGCATTATACGGAAACATATTTAAAAGGATAATAAACAAATACTACAATCTATTAGTGAATAGAACAGAGCAGAACATCTTCACAATACGTTTAGGGTTCAATGATTCATAATCTCCAGATTGTTAGGAAAGAATACTTTATATGAGTTTTCTTTGTGATAATTGTGATATTGTTTATATAGGACAGACATCTCAATATTTGTAAATGTTATTAAGATTGTATGAAATAGCAACATCAGAAATATAATAAAATGGTAGAAAAACTATTTTGAAAATACAAGAGTTATTAAATCAGATAGAAAGAAATAAGATTTCTTAGGGATAGTGTTTATATGTGAAGATAAGGAATATAGCAACATTAAAAAATAAATATTGCCGATATGACAAAATTATCTTATGAATATCATGATAAAGTTCAAATATTTATTTTCATTTCATAGGTCTAGTATTATATTCGACTCAATTACTTCACTTAAAAATATATATTGTAATATAGATTATAACGTAGAAAAATGGACCTCAGGTATAAAATTTTTCATATTTCTAGTAATATATTCTTCATATATTATTTCTTGTTCCCAAAAGTATATCATTGTTAATTTAATTCTGAAACACGATATATTTGAGTTTCATCAATTTTATTAAATTGTTTTTATATCTCAACAAATAAATGAAATTGTTCTACTTGCGGGGGTGATGAATTTCATAAAACAATAAACGTTTTTAGAATAAGCCAGCAGAATATTTGATTGTACGTTTCATCTTGGTAAGCATGTCAATAAGCAACATTTGTAGCTACTGAAGCTGAGGAAGATATGCGACTTTGCATATTTCTTTCTTTAGGGCCTCAAATATCGAGGAAATTCCAAATCAATATTCTCCCAAACTTCCATCTTCTTTTTTACCTCTAGACTTTTTTATACATTTTCGAACATTGGGGCTTCAGTTTTATCGTATTGTGCTTCACTTTTCTCCTCGTTATTAGGATACTTGAGTATTTCTTTTTTTAGTATGTCATCTCTCACTTTTCTTATTAGGTGTTCATGATGTTCTCCCCCTTATGTGTCCGTACACATATATTCCATAAATTTTGTTTCCTATTGATTCTTATTCAGAATTTTCTATAATTATCTCATTTCTTATTTTGTCTATCCTAGGGTTTCCTGCTATTTTTGTTAGTTTCTCTGATGTTAGCTTTTCACTCTCTGTTTGTTCATCCGCTGAAATACTTTCACATAAATCAAAGTAGGTAGTGTTATCGAGTCGTATATCTTCAATGCTGAGTGCCCAACACTCAAAAGAGCAAGGTTCAAATACTTGGGCAAGCCTTACAGTTAGGCTAGAGACGTGGAAAGGCTCGAGCAAAAGAACTTTTCGGATTTTCAAGGATATCGACCTTTGGTAATTTCAAGTGGGCACCACGAGCCTACCAGAAGGCATTTGTGCTTAATTTTCCTTGGCTACCCACAATCCTTGCATCTTTGTCTATTTCTTTTTTTCCGAATATTGTCTTATCTCTATCACTATCTTTATATCTATTTCTCTATCGTCTACGAAATTGACTCCCAAGCCATTGAATATGGACACTTCATCTATTCTGTTTTGTCATTATTACATTTTCATCATGTAGTTTTTTTTCGCATTTGTTGATTGTGCATTTTCTTCATTCTATTCATTCTCTCTATTGAATTTATTGGTGTGTCTATTATTTGTTGTATTTTCGGAATTGAATTTGCTACTAATACTATATCTTCTGCATATACTAATTTGCGTGACGATTTTGACCGGTTCTATGTTTCTGGTTTCTTCTTTATTACTGTTCTTGTCATCATATCCATAGCTAGTATAAAGAGAAATGAACTAAGACCTGTGACTCATATGAATCCTACACCCACCTGATCTTCTTCCGTCTATTTGAACCTTTCCTCTTATATTTTTATATGTTTCCTTGTGTTATCTCTCTCATTTTTGGGGTGGTCTTTATTTTCCTTATACTATTCCATACCATTTGCTATCATATATTATCTACCGTTTGTTTCTCTATAATTATTATATTCGCTTCTAAACCAACAAAGAATGAGCATATGATCCATAGCTTTCATAGATTGTTTCTTCTACTTTTGTCATATTTCTGTCTCTACGACTGAATTTTTCTCCAAAACATCTCCTCTTTGTCTCCCATATATGTTTACACAGTTTACATGTTTATACTGTTTACTTTGTCTCATATTTTTCTAGCTGTTTAGGTGTCGGTGTTTGTTCTTTTCTTCTTTTATTATAATAATAATGATACACTATTGTATTTCGTAAACGCACAACTTTAATTACATATATTATCCTTGCATCTCATATATTGATATTGAATTATTATACATTGAACAGATTTTTATAAATTTTAAGTCTGCAACTCTTGTGGTGTGTATCTTGAATGCCCTGGGTTTTTTGCTGTCTCTCTTCTGGGCCCTCGTGGTCGCAGCGTTGCCAGGTTTAGCTTCCATATAAAATTTAGAAGTCATAACATACCCGCGGCCTTAAAAGCACCAGCTTTTAACAGAGTATATAACAGTTACTTAAACTTAAGCACACACGTTTATTTTTTTTTACGGCAAAGGGCACAGTTTGGAAAAATCTCTGATGACAGTTCCATTGTTGGTGAGAATTTCTGCAACTCGCGAGATATTGTCACTACCCCGGAATAATTTTGTTACGCGCCCCAATTTCCAGTTAAGAGGTGAAAGTTTGTCATCCTTTATAAGTACCAATACACCTTCTGCCAACTCTCCATGGTTCGTCTTCCATTTAGATCGTTGCTGAAGTTCGGAAATGTATTCCTTATACCATCTCGTCCAGAAGTGTTGCCGAGCATTTTCGATTTTTTGGTATCTGGATAACCTGCTTTCCTTTTCTAAAATCATAACTGGCTCCAGAATTGAAGTTAGTGGACGACCAATGATGAAGTGAGCTGGTGTTAAAGGAGAAGGATCTAAAGGGTTAGTAGATAGCGGACAAAGAGGACGGGAGTTTAATATGGCCTTTATCTGACAGAGCAAAGTCGTGAACTCTTCAACAGTAAAGTTAGATTTACCAGAAACACGTTTCAAGTGATATTTCATTGCCTTAACCCCAGCCTCCCATAATCCACCAAAATGTGGAGCTTGGACTGGATTAAAGTTTCAGCGTATGCCTTGATTGTTCATAGAATCACTAATTAAACATTCATTTTGAGTGAGAAAATCATAGAGTGCTTTCAAGTTTCTATTTGCACCAATAAAATTTGTACCGTGGTCTGAATAAATTTGAGATGGTTTTCTACGTCGACTGATAAAGCGTTTCAGAGCCAAAAGGAAATCTTCAGTTGGAAGACTACTTACAAACTCAAGATGAATGGATGTTGTAGCCAAGCATATGAACAGACAAACATAACCTTTCATGATTTTTGAGCCACGTCCCCTTTTATTAAGTACATGAAAAGGTCCGGCATAATCTGTACCTGTGATTTGAAAGGGGAAACCAGATAAAAATCTATCACTTGGTAAATTTCCCATAATAGGTTGGACTGATTTTGGTTTTAATCTATAACATTGTATACATTTATGAACAATAGATCTAGCTAGGTTGCGAGCGGCAACTGGCCAATACGTTTCGACGACAAAATCATTGGATGTTTTTTATTGAAATGAAAATTTGAATTCTGCAAACGACCTCCAACTCTAAGTATATATAAACGGGTTTAAAGATAAAAGTTTACTTTTTTTGTCAATTTCATTCCCAGCTTTTAAATCATTATACTCCTTATTGAACGAAGATATTTGGGATAGTTTTACAAGCAACTTCAAAGAGTTATTTAATTCTGTTGTTGTAAAAACACCAAACGATCGATTTTCTTTATTACTTGAGCAATTTTTTATAAATCTTAAAATGAAAGCCATGCATCTCCTCAATCGATTCAAATTAGAAAACCTTTCAAATGGAAATTCAAATTCAGACACCGCTACCAAAGTAGTTTTTATTTCTGGAAGGGGAATAGACGTCTTGTTGTCTTTTGGCCAAAGGTCAGGGCTCTCTTGGAGCCAATATGGACCCTGCCACCATATATTTGAATTATTCAAACTACTAGGATAAGAGCCTCTTGATAAAATGTCTGCAGGATTTTCTAAACTTGGAACATAACGCCATGAACTGATATCAGTTAACTCCTATATTTCAGCAATTCGATTACGAACGAATGGTTTTAACAAATGAAAGTTGGAGTTTTAATCCAACCCAACACTATTGTGGAGTCAGACCATAATGTTACAGAATTGAAATCAAGCCTCAAAGAAGTAGTAACCTTATTAACAAGTTTAGCCAGAAGATGGGCTGCACATAATTCTAACCGAGGGATTGTTAGTGATTTAATTGGCGCAACCTTAGCTTTAGAGATAAGCAAATGACAAAATGTTTCACCATAGCAATTTTTTGATCTGACATACACAGCTACCCCATATGCTACCTCAGAAGCGTCTGAAAAGGCATGTAATTCTATTTGTGTGGAATTATCACAAATAACATGTCGCTGAATTTTTAAATAATTTAATGACGGAAGTTCTTGTATAAAATTGTTCCATTTAACTTGTAATTCATGGGAAACTGGACTGTCCCAAGATAGGTTTTCCTTCCGAAGTTGTTGTAACATTACTTTGGCAATTATAATGCAAAGGCCAAGTAGACGCATTGGATCGAATATTCTGGATATGCCTGAAAGCATAACTCTTTTTGTTAAACATTCACCCTTCATTTCAACATCAATATGAAATATTAATTTATCCGTTTTACTCATCCACGATATACCTAGGGTTTTTGCAACATCATCTTCGCCAATGACTAGACCTTCCGAAGAATCAGCAAGTTTACCTTCTTTTAGATCATGCATTATGTCCGGAAAGTTTGATCGCCACTTTCGAAGTGGAAAGCAGACTGATCCAAGAACTTCACATAATTTAAGACAACTTTCTTTTGCAATGTGCATGTCATCGAAACCTGTCAAAAGGTCATCGACATAGAAGTCGTGAAGAATAATATTTGAAATAATCGGGAATTCTCTTTCACAAAGTTTACCTAATTCTACTAAACACCTAATAGCTAAAAATGGTGCACTTGTAGTACCATAAGTTACCGTGGAAAGTTCACAGACACTTAGTGCTTTATTTTCGTTATCTTGCCATAGAATTCTTTGCATTTTATGCTGATCTTTTGACACCAAGACCTGACGGTACATTTTTTCAATGTCCGCGGTAACAACATATTTATATTGTCTAAAGCGTAATAATATTGACACTAAATCATCTTGAATTACCGGTCCTTTTAGCTGAAGTTCATTAAAAGAAACTCCACTTGTAGATCGCGCCGAGGCGTCAAAAACTGTCCTTAATTTCGTTGTTGCGCTATGCATACGTAGAATTCCATGGTGCGGTAAATAATAGGCATCCTCATGATTTACTTCAGATACCTCTCCTATGTTTTGCATATGATTGAGCTTTTCATATTCGAGGATAAAATTCTTGTACACTCTTGAGAATTGGTATTCTTTTGAGAATTTTTGCTCAAGCGATTTGAATCTTCTTTTGGTTAGACCTAAAGATTCACCTAATATTTTTGGACTTGCTTTCAATGGAATCGATACAACAAAACGACCTTCTTGAGTTCTTGTTGTTGTGTCTTTAAAATGAGTTTGACAGTCCATTTCCTCTTTGGACCAAGGACTGGCAGTTTTAACACTTTCTATTTCAAAGAATTTTGATAACTGGTCTTGGATATATAAATCACCTTCATATTTAACCAAATTACAAACTATATTATTAGAAATTTGAAAGCCTTGTATTTTACCTGAAACCAACCACCCAAGCTGAGTTTCCTGTAAAACAGGACCATTTGTATTTAACTTCAATTGGTTTGGACATAAAACATTCCAAAAAATATCAGCACCTATCAGCATCTCGATTGGTCCGGGCTTATGGAAGTTTTTATCAGCCAAATTGATATATTTAGGTATCAATAGCTTTTGCTTATCAATGTAAAATGTAGGCAAGTTTCCAGTTATTTCTGGCAAAATAAAACAAGACAAATCCGTCATAAAATTTTTATGTTGAGATTTAAATTTTAAACAACATTTATATTTCACATTAGAGACGGCACTGTTCAAACTAGAAACAGCGAAATTTATTGTTTGCTTTGGAATATTTAGTTTTGAGTGAAGAGACTCAGTTATAAAGGAAGACATTGATCCTGAATCTAGAATAGCTCGAACAGGTACGTAAGCACCATAACTGTTTAAAACATCTACTACTACAGTGGATAACAGAATTTGAAAATGTTCCGAACTTGTAGTTAGGGAAACATTTTCTTGATTTATATTTTGATTTGCTTGATTTTTGTTTTCTATGTGTAAAAGAGTATTGTGTTTACCCTTACATGTTTTACATGAAGCATACAATCTGCATTGGTTGGTTTTGTGGCCACTTCGAAGACAGTTTAAGCATAACTTTAGTCTTTTGGCTTGTTCCATGCGATTTAGCACAGACATTGCCTTGAATTTGTCGCACATAAACACTCTGAGATCGCCACTGCATATGGCACACTTGAAACCTTGAAAAGATGTTTTGTTTTCATGTGAATTATTTTCTGAATCGGCAGAAAGTAAGCCCCTGGTTTTCCCTGACTTTGATCCCTGTTCAAGTTTGTTCAACTCTAATCGCTCTAGCAAGTCTGATCTACTTCTTAAAAATTTATACATATCCTCAAGAGAAGGCAAATCTTTTTTAGACTTGTATTCCTTCCATTTACTAACAGATCCATTTTTGGCCATTAAATGTAAAATTAGAATATCCCACTGATCTGTGGGAAGTTTAAGACTGTTAAGAGCCCTCAAGTGTTTGGAGACTGTATCTGAGAGATTTCTTAATTTAAAAGATGAGACTTCAATAATTTTTTCTAAACCAAACAATGCATCTAAATGATTGTATATCAATGCTTTTTTATTATCATATCGTTTGCATAACAAATCCCATGCAACCTTATACGTTCCTGCAGAAATTTCAAGAGATTGAATGATCTGACTAGCGCTACCCTCTAGACTAGCCCTTAAATAGTGAAATTTATTTATATCATCAATATCAGGGTTGTCGTTTATTAAAGCGGTAAACGTGTCTCGAAACTCAAGCCAGGTATTTGAAGACCCACTAAATGTAGGTAATTTTATGTCTGGCAATTTTACTGCAGGAGAATTACAATTTTTGCTTGAAATACTCGAATTCTTATCGGAATTATGATCACTGTTACTATTATTAGCTGGTTTTAATTGATTCAATAAATGTTTTGCTGACGCAAATGAATCATAAAAATTTTGTAAGAACTGCTCTCGTTGAGATAATCCATAAACTTAGATTCATCATCTAAAATTTCCATTTCAATTTGACTGTGAATACTATCAAACTCATTACTAATATCACTAATCTGACCGATTCTATCTTCTAATTCAATAATAGTTTGTTCCGAAATATTTTCTTCATTCAAAAAACTTTCCTGTAATTTTGTAATTTTATTGCTAAAAACAGAAACTTTTCCTTTAAGAACACCTCGTTTTTTAATTAAGGTTTTAAATAGATCTTCAGCCATTTTAATTTAAAAATGATGCAATAATAATCTTTGTGCGAAATTTAAATTGTTGGCAACAGTGTAATATGAACGCACAACAACACCAAGAATTTCAACAAAAAAAAACTAAACTGATAATTCGTGTTAGGTATAAAATCGTAAACAAAATATACCGGAGACAGCGACCCTTTTTTGTGGATAACTCTACTCTATTCTACACCAATATATTATAAATACATATGATTGTGTGCATAAGAATAAATCAATTGTAAATAATATGGCGATAGCATTTTATTTTTATGATTAAATCAACAACTCAAGGCAACGCCAATATAATATATAAATTAAAATTTCAACTATATATGAAATAATTTAGATAGATATAAGGTTGAATTAACTTTACTCTTCAAACAAAGGCCACATTTGAAAGGATTTCAAAGCAAAATAAAGGAAAAAACTCACTTTTTTGTCTGTCGGCTTATCATCGGAATTAGCTGGATATCGTCTCAATCGGATCGGAGGACCAAATGTTTAGGTGTCGGTGTTTGTTCTTTTCTTCTTTTATTATAATAATAATGATACACTATTGTATTTCGTAAACGCACAACTTTAATTACATATATTATCCTTGCATCTCATATATTGATATTGAATTATTATACTTTAAACAGATTTTTATAAATTTTACGTCTGCAACTCTTGTGGTGTGTATCTTGAATGCCCTGGGTTTTTTGCTGTCTCTCTTCTGGGCCCTCGTGGTCGCAGCGTTGCCAGGTTTAGCTTCCATATAAAATTTAGAAGTCGTAACACTAGCTTTCATTCGTTTCCTCTCTCCCATCGTTGGGATTATTTCAAAAACCTCTATTATTGCCTTTATTGTTAATGGTTCATTTTTTCCCAATTGAAACCATATTTTCTGCGCTCCTCTTATAATTTTCTTTGTTGTTTATGGTCAGGTATGACTCTTTGTTTTTTTCACTGTCATTTTGAATATAATTCTTATATGTTTTGTTTCTGTTCAAATATTTTTCTCGTTTCTTTCGACTACCATCTAGTTTTGTGTTCCACGGCTTCTTCATACGTTGTTTACGTACTTTTTTAGTTGATTTCCGAGCATCTTTTAACTTGTTCTCATACCAGACATCGAACTAGAAAAAATTTGTGGTTATCAAATTCATGACTATTCTAAATCCAAGTTGTTCAGTCCGTTGGAGGTTCAACATCTTTTACATACCAGTTATTTGAGAACTTTTGTTTAGGAATTTCACAAATGAAAGGAGCAAAAAGAAAAAACCAGGTACGGAGAATTTTTGTGCCACTGGCCCCGAGATATTTCCAGTTCTGTTTAATATATAGGATGACTATACAGTTTAACAACGTAGCGTGAATTCTAATATCACATTCTTTTCCATTGAAAACAGATTCTTTCTTTATCTCCACTACCGAAAAATCCGTTTCGTACAAAATTGACATATCTTTATTTTCTCTAAATACTTTAATGTGTTATTCGAAAAATAATTATGTGTCGACTCCATATTTGTTGCCTCAGGTAAAACTGATAATTCAGTTACAATAAATATTTGATTCCTTTGAATGTCGTTTTCTGTAAATTGACAAAATAAATTGTAAATAAAAAATAAGGGGACAAATTAATCCTCGAGGCTTTCACTTCAGCAAATCATCAAAGGTCTTAAATTTTTTTCAATTTAACAGAGTTGTTTTTAGGGGTTTTTGTTTGTTATATATCAATTTTAAATCTATTAGTCACGTTCATTCCAAAATTTACGCTTATGATGTATCTGAGAGATTGTGCTATTTTTAGTATCGATATTAACAAGTTCCATATAAAAAGTGCTTTCATAGTTACTTTTGAGGCACCTCTTTAGACGTAGAAAACCACTGATACAACTATAACAAATCCTAATTCATTATTTCTTATTGAGGATATTCCAACAGTTTAGCTTTTATTACATCTGATTATGTATAAACATAACGGAATATCACATAGATGTGTCGGTAAGAAGCAGAAATATACAGAAAATTCATTATTTCAGAACTGTAAATAACCCCAACCTTTCAGTTAATGAGCCAACGAGTTAATTTTTTACCTATGTTCATTCTTAACTTTATACTTCTTTTTTACTTGTAGCCATTCCACCTTCTTTCCCAACGGGTATTCTGAGGTAGTTTTCCAACAGCTTGTATTGAAATTTCAAATATAAAGTGAAATTCTTTCGTTAAGATAATTGCACTCAATCTTATCTATAAAAAATAGAAATACAGCTTATTTACTAAGAAGTTGTCTGCTACTTCAGGCATTAGTATGAGTTTTCTTTCAAAGACACCTAATAAAAAAGGGGCCTAATATGAAAACCAACCGCACTTGAAAAAATTATATTAATATTCACGGGAGCTAAAAAATAAAACCTACTCTGAAGTTATATCACGAAAAATTCCAATCTGAATAAGACTATAAAGGAGGACATAAAATAAGGAGGGGGTGAGATTTCACGGGAGAAAAACCGGGAGCGGTGAGAGCGATGTTAAATATTGAATAAACAAAAACATGAACAATTGAATATATAATGGATAACTACAAATAATAAAAATATACGTATGAGTAGAACCTACGTTTTGTTAAAAAGGAACAAATAACGTCATTAGTGGTGCTGCAAAACTTCTCCCCCCTTCACTTTATTATATTATTGGCGCTCAGAAGCTACTCTAGATAGAAAAATTAAGGTCTGACAAATCTCCAAAAGATTATGGAATTTGATAAAGCTAGAAAGCAGTCGCATAACAATTGAGCAAATGCATAGCATGATGGACATACATCTCTTTGGTATACAGATATTTCTAAGCTAGCAAGTCGCTGGATTGTACATTTTCAAATACACAATCTCCATACCACCAAAAGAATATCTCACTAGTTTTAGTTTTAGTTAATAACAATAAAGGTATGTGCTTAAAAGTGTTTGGTTACTATATGAATAGCACATAGACATTCTCTCCTATAGCTAGCAATGAAGCTAGCGTGGAAGTATAGAAAAAACTTTAAAAGCACTAGCTAACAGTAAGGAAGTAAACCTGATATGGCTCCATACAGTTAGAAGACATACTTACCAAGAAATAGGCAACGACTACATTTTCTATATCAGTTCTCTACTGTGGCCTCTTGAGATGTCATATCAATAACGAACCGAATGGATGGCTTAAAACAATCCAAAGAATTCATAACTAAATTAGACTTGCTTGAGATGTCTAGAAATGATATTAAAATGCTAATCGGTTTGTCGACAGGCCCCATCAAATACCACTTTTAGTCGATAGGCATGGCAGAGTATGACAAGTACAGTTTTGCGAGCAAACCATATGGACAGCAAGGCAAGTGGTAGTTATTTGAATGCAAAAAAATGAAACGCCAGCTGAAAAGTCAAAGATACTTTCCAAATGATCCTCCATCCATAATTTGTATTACGTGGTTATGTTGGTTGAATTATAAAAAATTTCTTTGATCAATTCTAATCATGAATGTTTTTTCTTACTCTTAATCCTTTTAAATATGGAAGGGGGGCATGACGGGGACCTTAACGTTTGAAGGAGACTGAAAGGCTCAATTTTAATTATTTTGAATGATTATTTATTAAAAATAATTCTTACAATATTAATCTTTGAAAATCAGGAACATAAGACATGTTACATTAAAAATAAGAAATTAAAAAAATAATTTTGTCAAAGTTATCGAACACTCGATTTTGACATTTGGTAGGGTAAGACGGGGTACCCACTCGGGCAAGATGGAGATGAGAGAATTATTTAATTGTGACCACAATACTCGTAAATAAACACTGCCCCATCGTCCTCATATTCTACTCCAGCACAGCTACAGTGTGCCCAATTCCCACAGAGGGAACACGCGACCCATCCTTGATTTGATTCCATGTATCTTCCGTTGCAGTAAAAACAAGGAATATTATTTTCCTCATGATATTTTGGTGAAGCGTAACTATTTTTATTCTTTTTTTTTAATGGCGATTTTCTTCTTTTTAATCAATTTCATATTTTCGTTCTTTTCTTGTTCTTTCGCAACTTTTTTTCTCTTTTTGCTTTCTTCTACCTGCCTCTTCTTTTCGATTGATTCTTCCAATTCATTTTTATATGGAGAAGAAGTTATAATAGCTTATTTTCCTCGTTTCCTTTTCACGCGTGAAATTTTCCGGGTGGCAGGATAAGGCATCACTTGTTGAGGACTAACAACAGAAAATACTGACGTTGGAGTAGTTGGTCTTTGGTCAATTTTATATTATTAATCCGTGAAGAACATCCAAGTTCAGGCTCTGCCTCAATCATCAGTGGTTGGTCCATAGTGGCTTTGTCAAATACTTCAGCTGTCTCATCCGAAATTATAGTTTCATTCATTGTATTTTCAGGAATAACTGAACCGTCTGTTGATATCAACGGCCTATTTAGAGCTATTGCTTCATTGTCCTGCGTAGAAGCTTCTTGAAATGGTTCAGTGATAGATGATCTCTCTATTTGTGGAATATTTGTGGAATATGTAGCCGGGTAGCTACCACCTTAACAGAGTGACTCCGATTCCAGGCAGTGATTTGAAGATCGTAATATGTGCTCAAAGGTTTCATATATGCTACGTCAGCGACTTGAAGTCGATGAGTCGTATTTGGGGGAAACATAATTAATAACCCCATTGGAACGGGCTTCATCGATGACATCAAGGTTCTGTGTGTGGGTGCTGTGACCGTCTAACAACAAAAGCACAAGTCGATCAGGCCTAGCTCCACTCAATTCAATGAATTTCTTGAACCTGCCTAGGAATAACTGAGCAGTAATCCACCCAGAATCGCTGTAAACACCCCACGCTCCAGGAGCAGCATTCAGCATTAGCTGCGGGTCCATTCTCTTTCTCGGATACACCATCATTGAAAGCATGTATTGGCCACTAGCACTGAAATATATTTCAACAGTTATTGTAGTACCTCTTTTCGCAGCAGTAATGGATCCCACAGAAATTCCTGTTTAATCACAGTTATAAATTCTGTCTGGTGAAAGTTTATGTTCGCCATAAGCATTACCAAAGAAGTCGAAAAACTGTTCAACAGTCTGCTTATTAAGCCCAGCTGCCCGTGCAGCCGAAGTGCTTTCTGGTTTTCTGATCGATAGTTCTGGATGTCTCCTTAAAAATCCCTGAAGTCAATCTTTTCCAGCCTCTCCTTTCTCACAGTTAAACATATGTTTCTTCCCATTTTACACTGCCAAAGAGTATGCCAACACCCTTAAATGTTTTGTTGTAAGTCTGTAAAGACGACTTTCCATATCCAAAATATAATTCCAAAGTTCGGTCTCTTCTTCTTCCGAAACTGTTCGACTTTTTGGGCCTAAAGGTACTTTAATTGGTGCAGGTGAAGCAGGATGTTTTAGGGCTTCACGAGCCGCTTTTACATTTCTTTCCAGGGTAGTTTGTGGCACAGAAAATGTTTTTGATGCTACTTTATACCCCATTTGCCCACTAATGATCATATTTAAAGCATTTTTCATACTTTCTTCATTCCAACTTCTGACCGTCTTTCTTTTATAATTCTTCACCACCCTAAAAAGTTATTGAAAGTTAATTAAAACATACCATATATAATTCAAAAGTCATATTAATTTTCGAAGGGCAAGACGGGGTACTCATACCCCATCTTGCCCTTTCATGCTTTTTTCAATTAAAAAACTTACCATTAAAAAAACCACTCAGACTATTGAAAAAAACTTATTCTTACCTGCTAGTATAATAGTGGATGAACAAAAATAACTTTCAGTGAGTTTTTGATAGTTTATATTGAGATGAAAGACACATGCCACACAGAAAGCGAAAATAACAAGCAATTTGATAAAAACAGGTTTTTGGGCGCTAGGTCACAAACACGTAATCAGTGCTGATTGAGAAACAATGCAACGACGCGTCATTACGAGCTAGAGCGGTTGTGATTGGTCATTCGTACGACACGAGAGATCCTTTCCTTATGGCTTTTGCTTTCCTCTATTGCTCCCTTAATATGAATGACCAGTTCTGGCTACTCAAATAAATGCTCTTCCCCCATAACGAATTCACCCATATGCAGTTATATTGATGAAGTGAGATCGCATATCTTACTTTTTCTGTTATTTTTAGGTAGATTGTGAGACGTCTCTGTACTGTAATGTTGTATTCTAGAAATATTTTCGATGAAAAGTTCTATTTGTGTTAGCGAACATAAAAGAATGCTTCCAAAACAATTTTATTGTTTTATATTTCGTTTAGATGAAGTGTAAGGTTCATGTTACATGTCCCTTTTCCGTAGAAATTGGAAAAGTCATTTCATATGTTCGATTCGGACAGAGCTTTCGAATTGAACAAGTATTTCATTGGAGAGAATCGCTTTAAAATGAAAACTGGTATTCTTAGAAATTGAGGAATAGTAATATATTCCCGACTCTTCAAATTCCATTATACGAGAGATGCTATTTAAGTTTTAAAATAGAAAAATAAAAACAAATATTTGTAATTGGATATGGCTGGGTATATGTTTTTCAGAATATACTCAACAACTTTTTAGATGACAAAAAAAAAACGTTAACATAAGAATAAAACATTGGGAACCAATCATGGACTGTACGGTGGATGATCCATAAATTCGATGTTTTCACTGTTAAAAAACGTTTTGATGTGTGAAAGCTCACATTCTCGTGATGGGGAAAGATTCGATTTTTTGCGAATAGTCGCCTTGATTTTTTCGAACAATTCTGGCAAATGAATGTATGGCAAATGGTATGGTGGTACACAATTGACCGTTTTACGTTGGTCTAATGGAACGGTAGCGACCTGTCCAATTATTCCGAAAAAACAAGCGATTATTTGCTTCGACGTGATGCGTGAGTGAACAACTTTTATTGAATTTCGCTTGTTTTCAAATACTTATAAAATTTATTTTTGTTTAGTTACGGGTTCATATGCATAGACCCACGATAAGTCACCTTTATAAACTTAGATTGACATATTATCAGTCTTGTCATGTAATAAAATTGATTAATTTATATACAATGAACAATAACATCAGAAACACTTGATCATTCGAATACTCTGCTCAGGCTACTCTGAAAAGAATTTAATGCTCAAGAAAAACATGATTTGGAATTTCATTTTCAGTCGATATGAAACACAAAATGGATTTAAGAGGACCGTGGAATCTTCTCTGTGAAGTTTTTTGAAAGACACTAATGTTGAAAGAGATACCTACCTATGTATTTAAACGATTGATGAATATTCTTTATTTTTATTGGAGGACTCTAATAATTAAAGATTGGCTGTACACTATTACTAATAAGCTTCTTAGCAAATTGAACCGTACACACTGTACTACAGAGTGTAGTACAGTGTGTTTGAAAGCATTGTATAATAAGCCATATGCTGTGTAAATACATTGAATTTCACAAATATTTTTTCATTATCTTTCCACATATAAGATGGGAGACACAATAAAAAATTGTTAGTGGCATATATTGAGATCAATTATATAAATTCAAATAATTAAATCAAATAAGGTAACTGTTTTTCAATGTCTATTCGGTTTATAAAAAAACGACCTTCTTCAACAGACTCTGGAAAATCACGCAATTTCCTTCCATTGTACCTAGCGCCACTCAGACGATATTCATTATGTAAGTTTTTGAGACAAGTATAAAAACGAATCGTATCTTAGAAACTGATTATTCCTCCAAATTAGAGAGGCTCTTTTGTGAATGTTAATAGTATGTAGTAAAGAGAGATACTCACGAGTTTTTATAGTATACTATTAGTGTTGTTATTGTTATTTTCTTTATCAGAAATCAATAATATCTGATATAAATTAATATATGCTTGCATGATTCAATTTTGAAATAGAATGCATTATTCTTTGAGCGAATAATGATTTTTTATGGAATTCCATAATATATGGTTTTCGTGTCATCTAAAACAGGTTCGTGCCCTCTTAATGAGCTTTTTGATGGTGACGTGAAATTTCAAAATACCATAAATTGAATATTGGTAGTTAAGTGACATCAAAAGTTTGAGAAAATAGTGGTTTTAACAAATAAAGTATTTCATACACAGTATTAAAGGTGGTTCTATTGTAGTAAAATCAAATTTTGTTCAGATAAGACCACTAGAGAACAATCATTTATTTTTGTCTTCTTCTTCTTCAAGTACCATACACTTTGCAGTATGTAGGTATTCTCTTGTCCAAAACTTTTAATCTATTATCTGAAGGCACCCCTCTTCTGCACGAATAATTTTTACCTCACCCTGATTGCCACACCATTCTCTTATATTCCTTGGTCAGGGATGTTGCTTACGCCCTGGTCCTATTCTTCCCTAGATTTTTCCCGTCAATATGAGCCTGAGAGTTGAATATCTCGGTCCTGGATGTGTCCCAAATAGGATACTTTTCGTTGTTCAATTATCACACCCATTCTTCTCAGTACTTCTTCATTCGTCATGTGCTTGGTCTATGGGATCCATAGAAGTCTTCGCAACAGCCATATTTCCATCGATTCTATTTTGCTTAAGGGCCCTACTTTCAGGGACCACGTCTCCACACCATACAAAAGAATTGGCCAAATATAACATTTTATCATCCTCTATCGAATGCTTAAAGAGACTTCTCGGCGGATTAGGAACATATTAAACTTTGTAAAGTAAAAGCTGTTTTCCTATTTGCAATCCCATTTTTCATTTAATATACATCTAAGATATTCAAATTTATTGACTCTTTCTATGTTATTTCCATTGACAAGTAATTTAGCCTCGTCGTGTTGTTGTGTGTTTATGACCATTAGGTTGGTTTTATACGTGTTTATTGTCCGTATTTGGTTCCAATTTCGTTGATAGAACTGATTAGCTCTTGTAGAGCTTCTACGTTGTCGGTTAATATCGCAGTATCATTGGCATACCTAATATTATTTATGAGATTTCCATTTACTTTAATGCCTTTTTGATGGTCTTTTAATGCCAGAGAAAAATGAGTTCTACGTATATGCTAAATAGTATGGGTGAGAGTATGCATCCATGTGGATTAGCCCAAGTATCTGGAGGTGTTCCGTAGTTAGAGAACCACTAGTTCGCAGTTTCACTGTTTGATCTGCATACAGCTTTTGTATGATACTGATGTCTTTACTATCAATATCAACATCCTTTAAGATGTCAAACAGTAAATCATGCCGAATGAAGTAACTGTAACCGTTGAAACTGAGTGTATTTCCAGCCGCACTTTAGAAAAAATAAAATGTCAATTGATCACTGTACTCATTGAACTAGTTTCAATGGTTTGCGATTCTGGTGGCTTACACTTCCAAGGGTAAGGATAAAGGTGTGAGAATATTTTCCGTATTACCCCATTTACAGCAGCAGTTCTCTAAAGCCTAACAATATATTGGTGCACAATATATATTTATTGTTGGAATTGTTCAAACTTCAGTTTCTCATGCATTTTGCCACTTTTCTAATAAATTTACACATTTTTCGTTATCAAGTTATATCAAGCTATAAATAATACATAACCATTTTTGGAGCAGTTTTTAAATTCCCTCATACCAATCCGGTACATTGATGATATGATAACCCCTAGGAATTTATCCTCAAATTGAACGAGAGTCAATTTTATACACCATTTTCACAATTAGCGGGAATTTTTAATTCGCATTTCTACTGATATCTACGACCACCCAGTTTTCATTGAATTTTTTATGAATTCTCCAGCAAACAACTGTTTATCATCATTGAATATACGGAAATAGAATGAAAGTTGAACCTTCTTCTTATTTCTTCATATACACGCCTCCTTGGTAATACTTTGATGGCTCATTATATGACCTTCTGATTGCTTTATCTTTATTTACATCACTTATTTTGTCTGCCACGCCATTCATATCATCAGCTCGTGTATGGTTCTGTCCCATTTTTTGCATTCTATTTTTTATCAACTATTCCAATTAAATTACTTTGTTGCATGTTTCCTCTGTAATCAATTATTTCTCTCTCAGTTTTAACTACAAGCGTATATGAAGGATTATATTTTCAGATGTACATGATATCTTCAAATTTTATTATTTATGGAGTTAATGAACAGACAAATAAGAATTTTTGAGAACTGCTTGTGTCCATTTTTCAGTCAAGTATTTAAAAAAAGTAATGTAGCTAATAAATCCATTTCCTTCAAATCCAACCCATTGCACGCCATTTAGTTTATAATATAATCAGATTTCTAAGTTCATTTCTTAGTATCCATACGTAGGAATACATTCAAATAGTAAGATCTAAATTTTCCAATTTTAAGAAACATGCAAGCAATTGATTTCCATTTATTACAAATGTTTTTTATAAATCATGAAATTTTGAATTTTGGAGTATTTGAAAAGCCTAAGACTCTGGTAATTGTTGACCTGGTCCTCTTTGTTTCTAAAAAAAATTGTCAAGGAGACAACTGTCTAGCTTCGAAAAAAATGATATTCCAGATATATGGTATAAATTGTAACAATGCAATTGGAAAAATATTGTTCCATTTAAAAAAAACCATCGTCGTAGACAACTGGAAAGTATTAATTATGAGCAGTTTTCTTACTTACAGTATATTACATATCGATTTAACTGTTCGTAAGATAGTTTTATTTTCCTTGTATATTATATTATATTATGCTACATAATATCATATTATGTTGAAGTCAAAGTTCGTGGAATTGAGTATCCCTTGCCTCTATATTTATCTTATCCAATTTTTTTACTACACTGACATCGAGCTTAAACGCATTGTTTTTGTGTAATTATCCAATCAATTGCGGTAGCTTATATTCAATTACGACCCCACAGTGATATTCGGGAGCAAGATGACTCAGGCGTGAAATATAATAAACAAGACTTATTATTTGATTGCTGCTACGCATTCGAGAAAACTCAAGCATACAATGGTGTTATATAAAATTATTTAGGAGTAATGGGATGATTGAAAAACAAAAAACATAGTAACGTTGATGATTGTTCATTATAATCGTCACTTAACTGTGACGTTATTTTTGTATTCATTACAAATTTCAGTCCATTTTATATTGAATTGGGAGGGATCCGAAATTCACGCTCCTGCTTGAGTGATATTTCTGATGCTACAATAGCGACTATTTTCTATGCCTTTCACCTTTTTCTTTGTAGTTTTGAATATAGATGACTAATGGATATTGGCATAACTCCAAATTGACCGTCAAGCGGTGAAAATATTATTTCTTAAATGCTTGTGTGATTCAACATACGAATACCTATCCAGGGGTACATTCTATTTTCTCACGGTTTGATCTTATAAAAAGTTGGATGACCGTTGTTGTAGATATAAGATGCACGAGTAAGTAGGCTCTTCCGTGTTTTGATTCATTGTAAAAAGTATATATAAAGCAGAAGTTCAAAGTAGAGAGTAGTTAACACATTACGACGTCCAGACAACCCTAAAAACAAGGGTGTACAGCAAACCGGCTAACTCTTAATAAAAAAAAAGAACTTCCAAATCTCCTATATAACTTAAAGAAAGAGACAGAGTAGTTGAATATTGCAGGTATGTATTGAACCGCAAAATGTAATCCGACCGGTATAAAGTGATATACAAAGTGAAGTGATCGTTTCTAGTTGTTCCTTAATTAGTGTGCTAATTGTGATGTGATTGAGTTTTTAGGGTTAAATGAACTTGTTGAATTATATCGACGAAACTTCACCCGAAAAACGTCAAAATATTCAATTGAAAAACGACGTATTTCTTCTATATACTTCTTACAACTTATTTTTTGTCGCTCTGTAACAACTTTATTGTATTTCAAAACTTTGTTATCTGAAATATACACTATACTCAAAATCACTATGATTTAGCTGTCAAATGTAACTCACTTCTCCGTTAAAAGCCACTTGAATGGAATGTATTTTACCATTTCGCTTCAAATGACTCGGAAATGGTACATAACGTATATGACAAAATTGAAAGTAGATCCACGTGAATCGAATCGGAAATATACATATACAGTGTGTCTACTTGAATTGAAACCATAAAAGTTATTCATGGTTAAAACTCCTGCATGGTGGAAAAGCTAAAATGCAACCATCATATATCAATTTTTTCAAGCAGTACACGAAGTTTATCAAAAAATTTGAATTTTGTGCAAAAGTAAAGTCTATTTTTACAATTCAGAAAAGTTTTGAGGAATAAAGTTGTTTTCGATAAAAAGGTTTTGTGATTATTTACTAATAATTCCATATTAATTATTCTGGCTGGATAAAATTTTTCTCTTTTACCTGTTAAAAATATGATAACCTTTCTATTTATTACTGTTTTTGAACAACCTTTAATTTACATACGTGATGAATGCATAATAATTATTTATTGTAGAAACAATATTCATTAAACAGAAACACACATAATTAAATTTTAATTCAATGTCCTACAGTTTCGACATATCCACCTAATCTTTGTAAACATTTAATGGTTGTTTTGTCAAACTCTTTTATTACTTTCTTCAGAAATAATCCTCTCCAAATGGTCTACAGCATCAAATGTTCCTCGCTGATAAACCTGCTGTTTTAAGTAACCCCAAAAACAATGTCAAGGAGAGTCAAATCAGCAGACCTAAGAGGCCAAAAATATCTGATAACCTGTGAATTACCCTCCCATTAACGGAAAGTCCTGCGGCTTTCAAGGAATGTCGAAAAAAAAGGTCCAACTAATTCATTTTTGTACACACCACACCATACGTTCGTTTTTAAAGAATACTGGTTCCGAGTTTTTATTACAAAGTTTGGATTACTGTTAGACCACCAGCGACAATTTTGTGATGAGAATGTTCTATTTGGAGATAATGTTACCTCATCGGAAAATATTATAGCTTTTGTAAAAACCGGTCTTTATCCAGCTTTCTTTGGAGAATTCAAAACGAATATCTTAATCCCTTGGTAGTAACGTGTGTACAAATAGCGGTTTGTATGCATGATATTTAACACCTTTCAAAATATTTGCCACTGTATCTTCATTCACTGAAGTAGTTTGGATTCCAGATGCGGATTGGATCTTCTACCACAGAAAGCATCACTTTCAATTCAAATTCAGTGTCTTCATTCGCAAACCGTTTTCGGCGTTAATTCTTGAATTTATTTTCTATAATTCCACTAGCCTTAAATTTATTTAAAATTTTTGTAACTGTTAAATACCCAATGTTTTTATGCCGATGTCTATTATTAATAATATTTGCGGCCTCTCTATGTGTTTCGTCTTCAACAATCATCACAAGTTCTATTTTTCTTCACGATTCAGTAAATATGCTATTTTTATTGTAATGTTATAAACAACAACTGACTCTGATATTCACTATCACATACTTCATATCAGGGAATCCTAGATTACGTTAAATTTTATCCCGCCAGAATAATTAATACGGAATGATTGGTGAATAATCACAAAACCTGAATTTTCATGATAACTGGCTGTAATTGCATATTTGTATATAACTTTACTTAATATATTACTTCATAACTTTACTCTTGCACAAAATTCAAATTTTTTGACAAGCATCGTATACCGCTTTAAAACATTTATATCTGATGGTTGCATTTTAACTTTTGAACCATGCAGAGCTTTTTATCAGTAATAACTCTTTTTCATAAAACCACTAATAAAAAGTTTTTTCCATATGGTTTCAACCAAGTAGACACGCTGTATACCGGTTAGTGAAAGAACCTATTTAAACGTGAGGTTGACCGTATCTACTTAATTATGCCCCCTTGGATGATTCTTCAATTTGAAATAATATACGGCATAGGAAAATTACTACTCTGAGTTAATTATTTATACTTTTTAATGAATCATAATGTACTATGGGAAATATATATGTAAATACATTCATGACATACTAGAACTTTGTTGTGTTTTCATATTTTAAATAACATCTACATAATTAAATACTCTATGATAAGATAAAGTACACATTATAGATGGCATGGGCATTAAAACGCAAAAAGCAACAAACATTAACGAATAAAAAGTTTGTGTTGATATATTATTCTGATGTATTTACAAAGAATTATCAATTCTGGAAGGTTGTCATGATACCTTAATATGTTGCAGCAAAGGTAGACTTATGATTCATTATGGAAATGAGGTGATTCGCCTCAACATTTTTTCATGATATGTTGTCCTCTTAATATCTTTCAGCAGCCGTGGTACTTTTCCTTCCACCGAAGTACTCCCACGTAGTCATTTTTAATTCAGTTTGTGCTGAAAGGTTTGCCGACGTCGACGCAAACAACGACCAGTGTATTTTTTGTTCGAATCCAAATATTTTGCATTAATAGAGGATTTTGTCTCAAACTGTACAGAACAGCAGTCTAGTCTTTAGATTGTAAAATACTATTTTTCCTTAGCAGCCATGTGGTCGGAAGAAATTTAACTCTTACAGAGTTCAATGATTAAGAAAATCTTCAAATCCTATTAGAGAGAATCAACCGAGAATGTGAAAATGTAGGACTCACTATAAATATTGAAAAAACTGAATTCATGATTATAAGTAAAAACCAAAATACTAATATTAACCCTATTCTCACAATGAGAGGAAAACATATAGAATTGGTACATAAAAAACATGTATCTTGGTTCAGTCATAAACGCTCACATGGATCCAGATGAAGACATCGAATTAAAAATTGAAATGAGTTTGTCAAGTACTATTCAATGTTTGCAAACAGAAATCTAAACCTACACGTCAGAATAGGGATTCATGGAATGTTATGTGTGGTCAGTACTGCAGTACGGAGTGGAAGCTTGGACCTTGAAAGCTCAAATGATCAAAAAACTTGTGGCATTTGAGATGTGGATCTATAGACGCATCCTGAAGATACCTTGGACTGACAAAATCACCAACGACGAAGTACTAACACGCGTTTTTACGCTACAAAAAGTAGGGACAGAGTAGAGGGAAAGAAATGCATAGGCAGGAAGAGGAAACCTGGCTGCGTAACATAAGAGAATGTACAAATCTCATCGTCGAGAATTGTTTCATGTTGCGAGGGATAGAGACGCATTTAAAAACGTGGTCGCTAACTTTCAATGAGAAGACGACATGAAAAGCAGAAGAAGATTTAATTACTTTTGATTTGACTTCATTATCAATGGTAAAAACTTGTATTTATTAGTTTTGGTAGGTGATTATTTTACAATAATGATTTTGTTTCTTCTACATTTGCATCTAACATATTTATAAGTTACTTTTGGTTTCTTATGAATAAATTCAGTCAACATACAGCTCGGAGTGAATTTTTCGTATATATCATTAAAGTACACCAACAGCTCATGCCAGAGTTCTCGGTACATACAAGATGTTGCTATTAAGTAACGAGATTAGCCGTCGCATTCGTATGTTTAGGAATTGTTCTTATGTTTTCTATAAAAATGATCGACGTAACATAGAGAAATAGTTTGATGTAAAATTTCACTTGCAATTTATAATTTATCGCAACAAATGTATGGTAGTGAATGTTTGTCGCGTCCACGTGTTCCGAGCGGTTTAAGCGAGATGGATGAGAAGATGTTGAATATGTACGGTCGCACTTCCACTTCAAAAACGGATGCAAATATCGTAAAAGTAGGTTGTTCGATTTGACCGTCAGATAAGTATTCGTGCGATTGCCGTATCTACAGGAATTGACAAATAATGTGTGCGGCAAATTTTACAAGAAAATTTGCATCCACTCATTTGAACAACAAGAAGCTAGCAAAAATATTTGTATTGACACTTTAAATGCGATTGAAATTGACTAAAACATATTGGAAATGGTATTAAGATGTAAAAAATCGAATCTGCATTGGAAGTAGCAACATTTCAATCTTCCAAAAGCTGTGAAAGGAAAAGCGGTGCTCGTCCTGAGGAAACTGACAAAAAAAGACTTTCGAACAATAATGTATCCGAATGGAGCGATATAGAGATAGAGGAAGGGTATATATTGAAGGTGAAGTTCATTATTATATCATTGTGTTAACATATCTTACAAAATTATAATGACTTATTATAGCACTATAATTAAATACAGATAGTATTTTAAACATCACTTAAAATTAGAACAAAATTTAAAAAAAACGTAAAATTGTGGAACTAACACCAAATCAAAATGAACAACATAAAATAGAAGCATTGGTATAAGAAACTTACAAACATTGGCGATGGTAATGGTGTTCTCTCCAATAACTTTCACAGAAATTTCATCAGGTTTGCTCTTTACTGAAACTAACGACGGATCCAGAATCATGTTCCGATGCGGCAGATTTTCAATTTGCTCGCAAAATAGGTGTCGCCGAACAAGTATGGAATTAGGGACATTTTCACAAGATTTTTGAGTGAATTTGCGGCGAATAACTTTTGCAACTGTGACACTCCTCACAAACTGCTAACTGCAGAAACATTGATGAATAGAAGAATGAACTATATCATATTGTTTTGCTGAAATCGGTTTCTATAATTCTATCATGCTAAACACTACTAATTATTTCAATTTAATTCTGTACACTTAAAACAAAATTGGATCAATTTTTCTAGACCAAATTCGAACTCGGGACTTCCGGTGTAAAAGCACAAAATATTAACATTAGCTATCAGTGACATTGGATGTGTTTGTAAACAAAATAACAATTACTAAATACCATCCTTTTTTAACCGTAGACATCTAATATTTGTTAAACTAATATATAAATTTTGTGTTTATTATTATGGAGAATTACAGGATAATTATAATTTCATCTCGTGAATAATAACCTTTATTATACACTCCTGAATATATATGAATATAATATTCAATAGCCACACCTCGTAATCATGTACGTACAACACATAATACATAAATAAATATTGAAATCTTTAATCTCTGCACATAAACATGTACGTACCTATTTAAGGTTTTCCAAAAGAATCAACATTAACCGACCTAATAACTGTTCATTTCGAAGAAAAATATTAGTCTTTCCAAAATAATTTCCGTCATACTGAAATGAAAAGTAACACGAATTAACATAATTTCTATAAGATTCAAATTCTCGCATTTTGGTGATACGTTTTCGTGTTTTCAGTTGTAGCTAACTTCAGTTTAGATCATGGTAACACTAAGATAAGTTTGAATGTACATTTGAAGTTTTCACCTTGAAACAAATTCAATGCTATTCCTTTGACCTACTTTATACATAAATAATAAAATTGTGGAGAAGTGGAATTAATTACATTTATAGTACATTATATAAATAACTCAGATTGAGATAAAATCTGAAGGGTCCACCGTTGGTCACGCTATTAAAAGGCATGCTAATTCTATTTATAAATTCCCTTTTGAAATTGATTCTAGGATTTTCGACAATCTACAGGAAAAGCAGAATAAATCAAGAGGTTTAGCCAGGGATGCATTTTCTCCAAATCTATTCAAGATTATACATATACAGATGGTGAATAATTCATGATTCTGGTCCCAAATATCCCTTCAGATATATTACTATGTATTTATTTTACAAGCAGTTGTATTTGGATGAATTTTGTATTGGTTTATTCTTCTATATTTTAAAGCTATTGTGTCAAATTCAAAATGTTATTATTTCCACGAACTTGTTGATTGAGGAAATTGAATGTTATAACAATAACTATACTAAATAATAACAAAAATGCAAGATATTCGGTGAGAAACCCAAGATAATCAAGATTCAAGTAAAATAAAAAGGATACCAATGTTAAGAAGGGGAAATATTAGGATTAAAACATTATGGAGAAAATGATTGCAAGAAACATTAGCAAGGCAATAAAGATCGAATAGTTGACAGTTGATCAATTTAGAAATACTACCATCATAAAGATTTCTATATAAAAATATTACACCATACAACCAGCATTCATATTAACTCACAGAAGCAAAGATAAAGGATATTATCAAGAATAAACTGATTGAAAGAAAATTTACCTAGTTAAGACAGTAGAAAATATATAATTCCAGTTTAAATGATGATTGAACCAAAGACGTACATAGGAACGACTGAAATTAACAAGGGATGCGATGAGGAGAAGTACGGGATCAATCCAGATAGTATTTCAGAAAACTGAAATTAGTAATATCCTCTTTAATCTGAGAGCTCTTTTCATGAAGTACAACTATAAAGACCATGGAAAAACAAGTTGTTATCATTAATATTCGATTAGGTACTCCAAAATTCCAGAGAGAAGGCCATTGCTTTGGGCTATTGTAAGGTAAGTGCTTTCTCAAAAAAGGAAATTCCATAGACTTTCTACCGGGATATGGAATAACAAACATCCAATGTAGAAAAGTCTTGTTTCACTTGTATCTTCCCGTGAATATCTTGCGTTAAAATGATAGTACTTTTCATCATTGAAGATAATATGATACAGAAAACTAGTTAATTACAGAAGATGGCAAATAATCCATAGTCTCTATTTTTAAAGCTTTTAATGACCGAGAAAGTTTACAGCTAGCTTTGTAAATGGATTTGTTTGGACTATGCTCTTACCAACTCTTGATTCCGTACTGTATTATTCACAAAGTTTGTCAGTATCTTCAAACTCATGACATCATTTACGGATTTTATTATCAGTTGAAGGGTTATAATCGACTTACGTAATACATGTTGAACGTGATATATAAATTCCGTTTCTGAAAATTGCAAAAATTTTTTCAGTTCTTCAGTTATCGTCTCAGCTACTAGCATATTCTACAGGATGGAGCAGAAATATTAAGTGTGTATGTTCACTGTTTATATTGTCATATAAATCACTCATAACTTTGAGTTTAATGAAATGAATATCATAAAGTGTTGAAGCTTTACTTTTACTTTCGGTACAAATGATGTTTTGGATCAATAGAGATATTGCAATAAATCAAATCAGCTTTTTTATCAGAAATATAATGGCTGCTGAGATTTATTTTCTCGCCTGTCTATCTAGAAACTGGAGTAGAATTAATAGTAATTTGCAATTTAACATGCCAAATCATATACATGCATAATAAATGTGTCGATTCTACTCACTAAATAAATTATTTCATAGCAGTCGGCATGAAGTAAGCTTAAAAGCCTCTTTATATATACACGTTAGAGCATTCAGTCGGTTACTGCGCTCGATTATTTGAAACTCAACAGTTGATATTCCATTTCGCCGCTTAAGCTGGCTTAACACGATCTAATGCTGTAATTTTTTCAGTGTTCATATCACAGATTTCATTTCTCAGATAAAACTAGGTTCGTTTCTTTCTCCTGACAAATATCACTATTTTTTCAGTACAAACAAAAGTCTGTGGATAATATACAAATATCATCCACAGACTTTTATCTGGCACAAGTCACTATCTATTCCTGAAAACAAATAACACAAGAAACGTGAAGACAATGCCATATGAACCCGCTTTATTTAATACTCTTTTCGCAAATTTTGGTTGTAATCTATAAATGCATGACCTAGAATATTATCATGACAAAAGGCCGGGACACACCTATCATGGATACTTCTGATTGGACTACGATCATACAGTTCAGCTTACACGTTTCTAACACGTGTCTGATCCCTACAAGATTTCAATCATGTATTTGATCGTGCAGTCTATTCGTTTCACGGCTGCAGGACGCGTGTCGGTTGGAATTTGTTATATTTTTGATTTTTTTTTGAGTTGTTGCAATGTTTGTAAAATATTTATCTTGCTCAGATAAAGTTTCTTGGAGTTCAAGTTCCAATAGGTTAAACGCCGCCATCGACATCCAACAGATGAGGTAAAAGTATAGAATATTCTCCTTCTACGGATCATCTTTTACAAGCAGAATGTACACAAAAATTTGCATTTTCCTCTGTTCTCCATGAAATCTCTCTGGTTTTCTTTATTTTCCTATTCTAAACAAAGTACCACCATGATACTTTCGCGATTTTAATTGAATCGAGACTGGCGAGAGTGGCGAATGTATCGAGAGGGAGATGGAAATCGGAAAGAGCTCGGAAGCGTGCAGTACATATGTGCTCACCACTTCCGACCCTCACCGATCCGTTCTTTGGAGCAAAATCGGACCGAAGTCAGATCGGAGTGGTGTATGACAAGAGTGTCTCGGCCAAATACCTGTTCCAATTTTTGTAATCTTAATGATAAGAGAGATACAGTCTTAAAAAAGTATGAAATGAGAATTGTGTTCGTTCAAATATCTGATAAAGGGTTTAAATCAAGACTTTTCAATTTCTCCCTTATAGGTACTTTGCTTTCTTTTATGATTCCTCCGTCAGCATGAGGCTAAACTTACATCGTTCTCACCAAGCGTCAATGTTACACTTTTCCATTATCCTGATGAACTCGTTTATCAATAAAGTAGACGACAATAGAACGAAATGCGGCCAATTCTATACTCACTCCTCGTATTAAATACTTTGGTTCAGGACCATCAAAATGTGACTAGACTTTACTTTAAACATTCCTCAGCTAATAAAACATACAAAAGTAACGGTCAACTTTCTGACGACCATTTTATGAAACATTCTACTAATGAACTTTGATGGAGTCAAATAATCGATTGTCCAAATTAAGTTGTTCACCACAAAAATCTACTTGATTCAAATAATTTGGCATGTGGTAGAATTTTTTGATCCATCCATATATTCCCATTCGTTGTAAAATTACGAATATGTGGAAGTAAAGTAAATGATGAAAATTGTTAAATTTTTGTTTCGTAATTTTGTTACATCATTTCAATATTTTTCTCAAAATAGGTTACCATTCAATCGTAAGAACAATAATCAATTTATTTAGGTGTCATTCATCATGAGATTATTCGAGTGCAACAAAAACAAGATATAATTTGTATTATTTTCAACTCGTTTTCAAAAAGTTAATAGAAACAAAGAAAGTTCTTAACAAAGTTTTTTAATGTTTTTCGAAATATTTGCTTTTAAAGTCCATATATTTTTGCAAAGGATGAAACCAATTCTGGATGCATTTTTTCGATTCTGCAGCTGCTGATAACGTAGCAACATGGTTTTAAGAGTCTTCAACATTTTGTTGAGGCGATGAAAATTGCTCTCAGTTTGACAGTGATGAAGAAATAAGAGTTATGAGGCGATAAACGGGTGAATATGGGCATTAATACATTAATTCCATATTTTTTACTCCTTCAAATACTTTTGACGCACTTTATGGTAGCTGGCATGCGAAATCCATATTATTACAGTTTCTTGACATTTCAGGTGGAATTTCTGAAACCGTTGGCGATATTCATGATGGAAAATAATTGACAATTACCATTTTCAGATACTTCAATCATTAGGAATAGTGATAGGTTAGAATTTTATGTATTTAGGAAAAACACCACTACGTGCAGGTACATCCCGGCTGATTCTATCCATTGTATCCAACATAAGATGACCAGTCTCCATTTCCTGGTACATCGGTTAACCACATTTCACTTACCATCGAGAGATACAATAAGGAGAAGACCTTCATTGAGGATGTAGCTGTACTCAAAGGTTATTGGGACAAAGGGCCAATTCCTTAAATTCCACTCTTTAGTTTAGTAGTCAAGGAATGAATGTGAAGATTCCCGTCAAGGAGTTTGTTCTCCCTGGAATTAATTTTTACGGGAGAAGGTTCATTGGTGTACAGTATAAAACAGGTGAGTCAAGTCATTAGATTTAATTTTACCTTCAATCTCTTAAGACGATAGCTTGGTTATCAAAACGCGCGTCAGACAGTATTATTGTGAGTCTTGGTTTAGTAGTGGTGTAAACAGTGTATTTAGTTCTCGAAATTTATTACTAACGGACCCATGACCATGATCTGAAAATGCTTAATTACAAAAAGTTGCACGAAGCAGTTTGATGCATTTTTTGTAAAAACTTGCTTCTTTTAAACATTCACTCTCAACAACTTAGTAAGTCAATTTCTAAATTGCCACTGCCTTTGCAATAACGAATGTTGATATTCACAAAAACACAACGCATTAATGGTAAAAACTTAAAGGGTATCTCTAATATATCTAATGTCTATTTGATTATTACTAAGATAAGAATTCATACCTTCTAATTATCTATCAAAATTAATTATCTACGATTGTCATTTTTGGCAAGACCAATGGTATATGAGGCAGGTAGGTAGCCTCGGAACGAATTTGCAAAGTCAAAAAAAGTGAATGTTTTCAGCGATTTTTTGCAAATGCTATTTATCCATCTGTCTGTTTATTAATAATATATAATATAATTCTGGAAGATATAATAATAATATCTTCCAGAAAGCAAATAGCAAGCTTGCTTTTTGCATTTAATTCCTGTAGCTGTAGATGTGCCCAAAAGGAGAAGAATTTTAAGGAGAAATTAATTGAAGTAACTTCATACAAAATTATTTCTCTTACCCATTTTCTTCCTTATCTTCTTTTACAAACTTCCTCTCACAAATTAAGATTATTTGTATATAAGCTCTGATTTTTGTATTTGATAACATTTGAAGTCTTTTTTAGCCGCTTATTAGGGATAGTATAACTATAATGATTTGATCAATTTTCTCAGTATCTTTCGTAAACTGAATTAATATTATAATTATCTCAGCTATATTAATATATATTAATATAGCTCATTAATATATTAATATAATAATCCAAATCAGTTATATCCTTTTTAACAATTCTCAAACATAATTCATATTTTCTTATTGAATAGACATCAAAACAAGGAAATCGTTTACAAATAATTTAATTATAGACTGCGTGTTTGATCCGTTAATCAAGCGGCTTGCTAAAGGAAAGTAAATAATGGATAATAAACTACTTCGCAATTTCCCTCTCCCTGGGGAGTGTTTTGTCGAAGTAACGGCCTATTAATGTTTACTGTGAGGTATTAGGATAAGATTAAGGGTGTCGCACCACGTCGATTTTGATATCAATCGATTTTCAATGACCTGATAATTTATGTTTCTAGAAATAATCCGTAAGGATTTTTAGGACGTAGTACATGAAAAAAACTAGATTTGTTTGAAGGTCAGAAACGGCGATAACTGGAAATTCATTCTCAGTTTGTGTTCAGCTTACTCTTTAGAATAACTAGAACTTTATATACGACTTTAGCAATTGATGGAGAAGAATAGTAGAGAAGCCTAAATTACATTTAGAATTAGTTTTAGAGAAATTTGTATTCTATTGATTTTTTTCAATAGAAGTTTTTCAGAAACAGCGACTTCCATAATCGGAGACATGTTAACAAAATTGAGTGGATACATCATTACATATACATATCTTTTGAATACTAAGACTCAATTTCCTATCTAGATTTCTACGAGCAAAATTGCAAAGCCATTTTCCAGTAGAGGAAATTCTTTCACCTGAAACATGATTTGGCTATTCGTGATTAAATAAGATTGTGAAATTCCAACACGAATGAAAATCCTCATTATACTCAGTTAGTCAGGTATCGAAAAAACTCCTATACATAAGCATCTATTCAATCTTTCTGTCGTCTCATGTTTGATTCAATTTGGGAATTTTAAGCTATTACATCCTATTTCTGTTTATGGAACTTAAGATGACTTTAGTTTTTTTCTCGATGCATTTCGTGTGTGGTTACTTGTACAATAGATGAAAATATTGAGCAGGAATTTGGCACAGAGTTTGCATTGAGTTTTAAACGTAATACTGAGAAAAATACTGAAACTAGCGTTCAAGTTTGTGAGAAATTGCCGCTGAAATAAATCATTGTTTGCATCACAATAACAAAAATTCGAAGCAATATTATTTGAAAAGAGGATTACTTCGTGTATAGTTTCGAATGGAACCTACTTACCTACTGTATGCATATACCATTTCATGTGCTTCGTTGGTGAAATATTTGTCCAAATTCTTGCTTCTACCTTTGCTTGATGTACTCTGTTCAATTTTCTTTGCCATTAAAATATGGAGGAACATAGGGATATTCATAGTAATTTTGGAGAATATTGGATATATGGAATAGATTCTTTTTCGAATATTCAGTAATTGAGAAATCGGAACTTTTTTCTCAATTAAGTCTCACGAAAGAATACCTAATAGATAGAGAGGAGGTAATTTCGATGACTGATTCGGTCGAAGATGAGATTTTGATATTTGAACATGAATGTAAACATGAGAGAAATTTTGAGGTATTCATGAAATTTCCATATGTGCTTCCTTTGTATTTGTACGTTGATTATGTAAGGTCAGCTGCATTACAAATAAATCTGTTCAATCACTGTAAATCAATTCAAAAAAATCAACAATGAACCCATACTAAATTACCCAACAAAAATAAACCTCTTCAATGAAATAGAATGAAAGTTACCAAAGAAAATAACAGAGAAAATTGAGGATTTTATGCTTGCTTTTTTCACACATTATAGTGGTCATGAACGAAAATTATTTTGTCGACTGATGTTCGATTAAATTTAACCATCACTTGTTGTCTGTCTGTCTGTCTGTCTTGCTACAGTGCAAAATTTTTCGCTTAGAATGCTTATGGGAAGAATGCTCTTTACTGAATTAGCTCGACTGAATAGTGGAAAGTAACTTTCTATCTTCGCCTCAAACAAAGCTATAGGGTGCAATATCAAAATAGACATGGAATGGATGTTGTACAGCAACCCTTACCAAAATATGCTTCGGTAGCAACATGCTTGACACCTTAGTCCACTCTACCTTTGCCTTCCTTAATTTGTCACAAACAAATAAGAAAGTTACTGTTACATAGTCTTGTTACCAAAGATGAAGAATTCATCAAATGGATTAGTCTCTCTTCGACTTTCTTGTGACTAACATTTATTTCATACACAATATTCATAATTACGATAGAGATTATTCACACAATATTCATGAAAAAAATAACGGAACCATTTTTTTTATTCAGTTTCAGGTCCATAGCCTTGTAATGTTTCTTGCATTAAAATAAGAAATGTTTTCTTGATGTAGAAAAATATTATCATCTTATTTTAATGTTCAATTCGTCAAAATTAACTGGCAGTATAATTAACTGTGAATGACATATTACAAGATTCAATTTTGTATCAAACGCATAGTATATATGTACATTACCAAAATTTCAACCCCTGAATCTACAAAAATTGGATAATCCGTCCAATTTTGGGGTTCCTTAAGTGAATAACAATCCAAAACTTCCGGCAACGTCATCAGCGGCGCTAATGAAGATTTATGGTGGTAGTTGCTTTTCGTAATCGGAGAACATGCTGCAGTTATATCACAATGTCTTCCACTGAGATTAATCACTCATCTCCAACACAATCGAGACTACTTTACATCAACAAACAGCGGTATACGTATAGACGTCGCTAACCCGTTTTAGAATCGGAATGTAAAAGTAGACATTGTAGTCATTTATAATATAAAAATATAAAAAATATAAAAGAACTATACTTGTTTACATTATATAACAAAAAAAGAAATAACTAATGTGGTGATTATGGATATAAATCTTGAGTTGCATTACCTTTTGGAATTTAGTTCCATGTTATATTGACCGATTTTGAACAGATATTTTTCTGTTCTAAAAACTTCATATTTTTCTAGTCCAAGTTATACATATGGAAATTCTTAATTGACGATTTTTGTACCTCTATCCGTTTTGAGAAGAAATTTCGCTAGAAAGATATAATTTTAGATATTGAATAACTGCTAAAAATTGAAAAACCTGGCAGCATGAAGAATGAAGTAATTATGACGTCACATTCCATACAACTAGATAATATTCTTAACAATTTTAAGAGAGAGTATCTAGAGAAGAAACTCATTCCGAATATATATACGTATCCAGAATATAGAGGTCGGCATAAGTCATGTCACAAATTTACGTTAAGAGAAAAAACGAATTTTTTTAAAAAGATAACTAAGTGGATTCTAAAGAGGGCTACTGTAGTATACTCAAATTGATCCTATCTTGTTCGATGAATTTGCGGCAACGGAAAGGCAGGTCCGACGAAGCATGTCAAGCTGTCTGGCGAAGAGTTACAACTTCTTCAATTGCAGCTCGAAGGTCGGGAAGGGTACGTGGTCATCTTGCATAACACAGTCATTGAGGAGGCACTACAGGAAGAAATCACTGTGTCAGGTTACATGATCATGGGGTCCACGAAACCTCGTCTGTCTATTCATTTTTAAAATAAACATAAAGTTACTCCCGCAATGACAGATATTCGAGAGTATTGGATCGTTATCCATTTGGTCACATAAATCTTATAACTTTGTCCCTTAACGTGACCTACAACAAGTACTGACCCACGAGAGCGTTGCCTGACTTATGCCGAACTCTGTATTATGTAGATCTATCATTAATTCCCCTCACATTTTATTCTAAAGATGTGAGAAAAAGTTCTAATTGGTGCAGCAACTAAGTATTCAGAATATAGGTTCAAAGAAGATCCAAAAAATCTTTATATTTCAATTCTTCTACTCAAAGGCAAACACTTGGATAATATATTATGCAGATAAAACTATGATTTTAACAGATGAAGATGAACAGATGAACAGAAACTTTGGTTCCGTCGTAGATATATATATATATATATATATATATATATATATATATATATATATATATATATATATATATATATATATATATATATATACACTAGACAATGGACAATATGGAAACCTCATAAAAATGAGAAAACTATTACTTTTACATTGATAATAGTAATGATAAGTATTGATTGATTTTTCTTAAAAAAAATTCGGTTTAATTTTAGAACAGCATGGTGTATTTTAGGAAAAGACAGTTTCTTAATGCAAAAAATAAAGGTTTGTTTCCAAAGACAAATGTTTGTTTTCGAGAAAGGCACTTCTTTAAAATAAATAAAAACAGTTTGAAAAAACGAATGTTGTAACCCATTATACATCTGCTTGTTCGACTTTTATAATACCTATTAATTACGGCAGTGATCAATCTATCAATCACTGATATCAGATGATTTTTTGGTTTAGCTACAAAAAATAATCTTCATAGTTTTATCATGTTAAATACTACTGAATATTCTCAAATCAGTTTCGTACCTGGGACCTGCACTTTCATTTCTCGGAGCATTAATAATGAACTATTGGCAATATTTGATGTTTTTGTCATATATTAGATTCTTGGTACCATGGTTTTGAAAACAATTCATAAATCGGAGTAGCTTTTGAAACAATATAAATTTGTCTCAAACCTTTATTATCTGTGTGTCTTCAAATTTTTAATTGCTTCAATATTTTATGTTGAATTATGTCAAAAAACCAAATAAAAATAGATATGTGCAATGAAAGGACCCTATCTTTAACACTATCAGAAATTGGAGAGAAGCTGCTGAAGTTGCCTTTTTAAATTTGTTGCCAGAAAATTCAAGAAAAGTACATGATATGGCATATGAATTTTGAACTGACAGAAGAGATTATTAATGATTATGAATATCCATACCATAAATACCAAATGTTTGTTAGAATAAAATAATAGCGTTACTAATAATAATAATTTGATAAAATTTCCTAAGAATAAAAACTTCAACACAAACATTTAGTAGTCGTGGATAAAGAGTATTCCACTCGAATATTACGAATTATTATTCCCTCGGTTTTTACCTTTACCTTATGATTAATTATACACTTGTCAATACAATATTATTTCAAAATAAAATTATGGTTTGTTTATCGAAAAATTAATTCCTGAAGACATATAATAGTTTTTTTCTTCGTGTTAATGAGGGGAAATCTGTAATTTTTAATAGGTAGATGGAACTATTTTGGAAATACTAATGTTGAAAATTGATCACTAATATAAAGGTTGGAACTATTCTGTTAAAATTTTCATGTAAATTCTCTCAAAATTTGGCCAAGCTGAAGAATCAAGTGGATATCTTGGACAAATATAGTTACTAATAGAGAGAGATCAGTAGAAAGTATTGTAAAAATCAGGACAAGAAGCTTTAAAAATTTTGAGCACATAATGCGTAATGATAGTCGATACGTGATTTAACAAAAGATTTTCCTTCGAAATGTATATGAAGTTATGGTAACGGACAAAAGAAAGATATCGTAGCTGAAAAATCAATCTTCTGTTTAGCGCTATTCCGGATAAAGTTCGAATAAAGAAAATGATTGACTAATTTCCTTAACAAATACGAACTCTAATAGGAAGGAAGTACTTTCATGGCTCTAATAGTCATTGAAGCATGTTTTGTCGAAGGTTGAAGTCTTTAAGGATAAAAAAATGTTTTTTCTTCTTAGTAGTTCGACAAATATATTCTGAAAAACTATGTATTCATTTATATTCAAAATCTGCAGTCATTACTTAAAGGCTCTCAAGATATAGCATGTACAAAAATAAATAAATGCTCCAACGGTTGGCTATTTTCAAAATTCATCTCAAAACAATTTTTTTAAACAATGAATTCTAAATTTTAAACAATGATACAAACTGAAAAAAAAACAATAATAAATGTAGGAGATTTATTCTTTACTATATCTTTGTCTTAATACTATTCTTAATAAAAAAGGGCATTTCTGTAATGGCCATCACTTTGAAATGAATTTTCAACGCATTCAAGTTGTTTGAATACAACACTTCACAGTTTTATGCAAATTTCTCTCATTATTATCAGCAAACACATTTCGACACGTATGATTACCTATTTTACATATCTGGTGAGAAACACTTCCTGTTCATTTTCCTTACACTGCTATATCTATTTCGGAATCGTAGTTTGCATATTTGTATATGCAGGTTTATTAATGCAAAGAGTAGAGAAAATTAAATAATGTACCACACAAATTGTGCTACTAAATATGAATCTGTTTGGAGTTGATCGAGAATTATATTCAGAAGAACAGATTCCACGAGAAATTTGGAGTGTTAAAAACTTATTTCAGAATGCGTACTTTTGGAATCATATTTCATAGCATTTCATGATATTCTGGGAGTACTTGTGGTACTCTTACTCCAATTTCTTTGTTGACGAAGATATCATACTCGTTTAAAATTTCGATTTTATTTTTATTCCCGAGGAGTAACCAGAGAATCGGAGTCTACTGTACAGGTATGAACCTTCAATTAATTTAATCATCCTGATGCCTTTCTATCTTTTCACGTTCAAGACTCGTTGGAGTTGAGTCATAGCGCGGAGTCATTTGTCTACATATAATTCCATTATTTCCTATTCTGTGTCTTATCTTACATTTCCAACAATCTTATGCATTGTTTCTTTCTTTCCATATTCAGTTCTGTCCAGCTCCTCCTCTGTGCTTCTTTCTTGTCTTGGTGAGTTCTTGCTTCAAATATCTTCCGTATTCATCATTATTCTCTATTGTCATAATGTATCCAAGCCATCTTAGTTAACATTCCTCGATTTTTGTTTGGATTGGTTTATACTCCAAATTCTTTTCTATAGACAATCCTTATTTTGTCGTTTTTGTTTTATTCTGTATAATTATCAGAAATCTGATTTCAGTAATTTGTATTTTGCTTTTTTTGTTTTCGTGTCAGTGTCAGTGTTTCTGATTCAAATGTAAATTTAGGTATGGCTATTCTATATATGTTTCTATCTGTTATGGTTTTCACTTGTAGTGAGAAACTGTGTCTTAATTGCGTCTAATATTCTTTCAGTTAATGAATTCTTTCGTGTATCTCTGGTTGCAATCATTCATGTTGTGTTAATTTAATTCCAAGGTATTTGAAATGTTTTACGTGCTCTATTTATGATTCTTCTAGTTTAATCATAAATGTCTTCATCGGCTTATTGTCTCAGTTTTATGCTCGTCTATTTTATCATTCATTATTTGTTAACTGCCACTGAAAATTTCTATCTACGAATCTCAACAAATCGAAATTTATCACTTAGTGTTGTGAAACAATTGTCTATAAAATGCAAGATTGAACAGTTAATTATACTGTCGTTCATCTAGGGACTCTGCTGTCTGCTACTGGTTTGGAGGTACTTGATTGTTAAAAATTAAGATAACGGTAATTATTTAGCTATTTTTTGCAGTTTTTTTTGGGGTAATTTCAAATAATCTTTAGATATATAACAATTACAAGTCAGTTCATTGCACACCTTCTTAAGGGTAGTTTTGGAAAATTGTATATTTTCTACAACTTTTGATAATGATTATTAGATGCGAGTGTGAAGTGGCTACCAATATAACGTACATATGAACTAACCCAATTTCTACTTTTGGCTGTTGATTTTTTGTAAATCGTTTCTCACTATGCAATTTTACTTGTTCTCTTTCAATTTTATAGCATTCTCGTTGGCTGGATTTATTAAAGCGAGAACGTACTGAAAGGAAAAATGATGAAAATATATTTTAATAAACCGTCGAAGCCATTGATACCCTGTTAGAAATACAAGCGTGTTTATAAAGTAGAACAAGAAAATAACAATTGTTGAATTGAGTGATTTTCAGGTTGAAATTGGAAAAATTTTTATACAAAATTTTATTATCCTGTCACATCTGAAGTTATTAAAACTTCTAATGGTTGCGTTCATCATTTTTTAATTTTTTTTCACGCAAAATTGGTTTATAAGTTCAAAATTGAGAAGGATACAGAATTTCCATCCCCTATTCAACTCCAATAAGAGTAAAATTAAAAAATGCTTTCTCAGTCGAAAGTTACGTTATAAAAAGAACCTACTGTTTCATGATCAGTCAGTCAATCAGAACTATTTCAAATTATTAACAGATATGACTGATGCAAACTTTATTTATAAACCTTATTTGACACGAACAAAAACCATAAGAAATTTATTTCCAATGAAAATAATGAATAATGGAATATTTCATGACAATGAGAATAAATTTTTTATCTACTTTTACAATATATAAACAATTAAATATAAATAATTTGCAGGACCTCCTGGCCCATCTTAATGTGATTGCTTTGTTTGGAAAGGTTATGATTAAATTACTGATAAATTATTGAGGTACTGCTTCCCAAATTACTTTTAACTTATTAGGCAGTTGTTGTACAACTTGTGAAAGGTGGATACGGTGACCATTCCATTTTTGTAATTCCTTGATAATGCATACGTTCTTTTACAATGCATTTACGGTGGGGTCGAGTATTATCAGCATACGACATCATAGCACCGTCATTGTTCCATTAATTGGAATTACTCAGTGCGTCCATTATGGCATATGTCTTCCCAGAAACAAAATTGAGACGCTTCCAAACAGAGAAGTTAAGTTCATTAAATGTTTATTACAACATTGTAATTTTTTTCCTACACCAATATTCGTCAACCAGATGAATTGAAACGAAATCTTGTTTAGGCAGAAAAGAGGTAATACCTCCATAATGTTCGATTGACTGTTCAATTACTCAACGATTTCTACAAGCACGCTTTTTCGCCGTCAACTTTGGATGTACAACGCTCTCAAATTACATGCATACAGCGTCTTGTGACAGCTTGACTCAGATCCACCCTTCCGGTAGCTCGCGTGTAAAAGCTATTTATCTTTGATGCTGGCGCTGTGTACGTTCTGTTTCTTCTTGAAGTCGTGACTGATCTTCAGCATAAGTCGTGGTTCTTTCTCGTCGTTCCCTGTAAGTGTACGCTGCAGATCATGTCTTTTTATACTGAATCTAACACTTTACGATACTTTCAGTTCCACACATCATATCTCCAACGTAATAATTGCTTCAGCTGTTCTATTTCTGATAGTCGAAAATGGTATAATTTTCACAAATAAATTGTATTATTGCTAAAAACAACGGTATTTAAGTCAAGTCAGTGAAACCACTGCTACCATAGTAAAACGCTATTATGTTTAATGCACATCCATAGATTTATTCATCAATGAGACAACAACAAATAAATCGAGAAAAACATGCAAAAACTATGGCTTGTGAATTTCTGTTCATGCATATATCCCCTACTTTCCTTTTAGGAATATATTTAGACGAAAAATTTAGAAGAACGAAAAATCTAGAACAACGAAAAATATTCACTTCGCTTGTTGCCCAATGTATTTATTTAGAAGAATATGATTCAACAAAAAATTATAGATAAAAACACTGACCGACATGCTTTTAAGGTGGATCCACCTCTGACATAAATTCTTGTGTTTATGTCACAACAACATTTCTTATTGAAGACATTATTGACTTGTTTCGTAATTTTTGGTCCAATCAAATGTACTCAAAGTCTACAGGAGAGATGTGCCTTAATTGACCAGTACTGTCATCCAGGGATAATATATCTAGTTAAAGGCTTCCATCATATTAATTTCTATTAACATACAGATTCTTCATTCAACAACGTATCCTTCATATAGCCTTCTTTTTGGTAATGAGGTGATTCATAATAATGAAAACTGCGCATTTTTCTCTAATTCGAATTCAGTCTTCATGTAGTACGGAAAACACAAGAAGTACAACGCAAATCAAGAAAGACCAAACTTGGAAATATTATCACACAAATAGTAATTCACGAAGCTACGTGAAGGCAGTTAGTACGTCCACATATACATCGTTATGTGCCGCAAATCCTTTGAGGTACGTTAAAAGCGACAACTGCCGGATAGCGTCCGTTGTGTGTGACAAAAATGTGTAGAGAATGTGCGTGTCACTACGTCTGCACTTGACATAAATCATGTGCGTTGGAAAAAAAAATTGCCGAGTACCTACTAGGCAACACAAGAATTTATATGAGATATTGCTCAATAGTTGATTGGACCAGAAAATATCAATGATTCATTAGTGGAAAACTGAAACACTCTTTTATAGTTAATAAAACGGTAAAGTAAAAATTTTTAGGTAACAAATTAATTTTAATATGGAATGCTCAATTTCAATCGTTATAATTTCTTGTGAGTTTTATTGTGAAGCACCTCAATCTTCTGGAATAAGAATTATTCGTAACTTTGTGTTTCTTAAAGCTACTTCAAACTATTGACTGTTCAATATTCCATGGACTTGACCCCACGCTTATTAAGCTCTTAGAGATCGTGGTAAAATTGTTTATTTTCAATATCTCCTTTGGATTTCCACACAAGAATTTGCTGGACCATCTGGAATCGCTCTAATCAATCTCTCTCTTTAGGACAGAGAAGAGCAAGGAGCTGTTCACTTGACGGTTCCCTTGAATCTCTGTTTATATCGTGTGGTATGTTTAGAAGGGCCAAGGGAATCCGATAATCGGCGAGTGCTGATACTAGGGTGGTTTCCTACTGTTTCCCTTATAACCTCGCAGGTATATTAAAATCATTGAACCAAATCTGTGACATTTGCTAATTAACAGTCTGTTCCTCTTGAATTTCACATATTTCACGTCTGAAAACCGACATGACTTATGAGACATTCTTTGTAGTTCATTGCAAAATTTATTCTCATCATGTGACATGGAACCAAACTATTCATTTTCTATAATGTATTTATCTTTCGAACAGTCGATAGTTGAACCTGACCAGTCTCGTTAAAAATCAACTGAATCCCTTCAGACTTACGACATTTATGATTCTCCAATAACCCATAATTGATTTCTCACTTAATGATACGTAAATTCCAAGGAAAAGATATGTTAGTTATAAAGTGAAGTTTAGAATATTATTTTTTCTGTTCCGTTCTTGCTTTACCAGGACACCTTAATGACATAATAACTTGGAATACTTTGGTAGCTGTAAGTTTCTATCATTGTTATCGACAAATGAGAATAATCTTTTCATCTTTTGTCAGTTTTTATGAGAGGAACATTTTATGTTTGTCGATAAGTTACCGATAACTATAAAATTGATCATATTTATTATAACCAAGGAGAAGAATTTCTGTTGAGGTTTTAGAAACGTGCAATTTAAGCTGATATTTTATACGTCCGTATTTTCTTTTGTTCCTTCGTTTTTAATGGAATATTTAAGTGGGTGATAACCTCTTGAATGAATACAGTGGGTTTTATGGTTACTGGCATTTTCACAGATCTTGAATTCAACCGCACCAGCAAAAATTAGTCAATATAATGCATTTTATTTCAACCCAACTTTAGTGAGAATAGAACAATGTGACTATAATTTGATGTAGAGGCTGAAATTTGAGGAGATAATTGAATGAAGTTCCATTGAATTGTTTATTTTTGATTTATTATTACAGTTTTTAGAAAACATCAAATTCATGAAATTTTGACAAATGATGTGAAATCATGATTCAAGTTAGATTAAAAGATTTCACTAACTATTGGATGAAACTAAAACATCTATGGAATACCTAATAACTTCAATTAAAATCATCTTGTTACTAGAAAATCTAATACATTTCTCTGAATAGTTTCTTAATATTTTGAAGCTTTGTTGAATTAGAAATTTTAACGTCTTTGAATGATAAGATAATCAAAATAGAGTGAATGAGTTTAGCATTCCAATATTGGAGAGAAGTTTAACGAATCTAGTATGCGACGATGGTCCTAGAAGTACCTGGCCTGACCAAAATATGGCGGTAGTTGCATGAACAATCTCACTGCATTAGAAAGTACATAATCTATCCAGCATATGTTCCAAGTTTGAAGACGCCACGTTTTCAATAAATTGGTGAACATGGAAAAAATTGGTCATCGTTGTGTGATACATTACTTTTATTTGAAAGGCCTTAGACTAACCAATATAAAAGCTGAACGGGATTCCACTCCGGCTAAGATTACTCCTTCGTTATCAATAGTAAAATATTGGGCATCAGAGTTTAAACCAAGTCGTACGACCTACGAGACCACCTTTACAATGGTCGACCAAATGAGGTGACGACTCCATAAATGTTGAAGAAAATCGACAAAGCGGTACTGGATAACCTGTGCGCAATATGGGTGCTCACAATGAAACATAAACAGCGTCGTGAAGATGTTTCCATTGAATGTTTGGCGATGTTTCACAGGAATGAAGCCGAATTTTTGCGCCGTTTTATAACAATGGATTGAACGTAGGTCCATCACATCAAAAATAATAAAAACAATGGACTGTAACGGGAAAACTGGCTCCAAACAAGGCAAAGACCATTCCATCTGCATGGTCATGCTGTCGGTTATTTAGGATGCACGTGGAATAATTTGACTATGTTGAAAAAGGAAAAACTATCAATGGCGAGTATTAAGCGAACTTATTGCAAAGTTTGAACGAAGAAATCAAGCAAAAACGGCCGCATTTGGCTAAAAAGAAAGTGTAGTTTTATCAAGACAATGCACCAGCTCACACACGCATCCGTTATTGCGATGGCCAAAATTAATGAATAAAAGTTTGGATTGCTTCCTCGCCAAATCTAGCCTCCTGAAAAAATGGCTTGGTGGTCAAAGATTTGCCAACAATGGAGAGGTTATATACCTCATTGAACATCACTTTAAAAAGTTTATAATGCTAGAAAAAAATTACTTTGTATATTTTTTTCCAAAATTTTGTGTTTTCTTTCTTGGACCAAGTACTTCTAGGATCATCCTTGTATAAGAAATGAGTAAATAATTGAACCTGATTGTGGATCACAATAAAAATATTTCTTGTTGGTGTTGATTTTGATATACATTATATCTATCTACCAAATTTCTTGAGAAATCTCAGATATCTCCAACCATAAAGTTTCTTCTCACTCAATCTAATCAAACAAATTTTTAAATGTTTGATGTAGAAATCAAAATATCCAAATATATGTTGAAGCTAATTTTCAATGCGGCGAGAAGTTGTCAAACTCATGTTCGCTTTGGAAAACGATTGTTTATTATATTTTGAGCAATGCCTAAAGTTGCATACAATTTTTCCAATTGTACTCTCGTGATAATGCCACTCGATTCAAATGAATAAATAAAAATCATATAACTTTATATGAGAATGAAAATGATGCCATATTGAGCTTAAAAAAAAATCATGAGTCATATCAACTACATTAGAGACTTTAGATTTCAGGATATCGAAAAGGACACTGATAAAATTAAACGGACTTGGGTACTAAAAATACTTTTACGAACTCGTCCACTGTAAAACCCGTCCTATTGCACTATGTTGTCAAAGTTAAAATTTGGGGGAAGCGCCTACTATTTGTATTCACATTATAATTTTGTGAGATCTATTTACACTGCTTTTGTTACTGTTTATATAGAGATGATTTCCAGGAAGGCCTTCTTGTTTGTTTACGGCAAATTAGAGATTTCCAGGAAATCTATGAATCCAGAAGCTGAAGCAGAAGTAGCTGGACGGAGCTAGTGAACAATTTAATGTAATAGTGCACACATCGGGATAGAGAAAATTAAATGAAACGATGTATTTACATAAATTGGACAATGAGTGTTGGTGAATAGTGTGTATTAATTCACCCGACCGTTTTGAGATTGAGAACTATTTAGATGAATACGAAGAGCAATACAATACAAACTGCATACAATATAAACACCAACAAAAACTACTACATTCAACAACATTATTTGAGATCTCGTATTATTATTGAGAAGTTTCCAACTATAATAAACATAGATAAAATTCATTATATGACCATATAAACATCATACTATACGAACAATTGTTTATTTTATGAGTTGTAGAATGTCTGCGAATGTCCAATATTCTGATGATGGGAAAAGTACATGCGCAATAATTTTTCTTTATTTTTAAAGTGATTTCCTGCAAACATCCCATTGAAACTTATACTTCTCAATAAACTGTTACAAAGCTCACCGGGATTTTAACTGTCATCGTATATTGTTCTTTATGAAAGTTTTAATCGCGAGAAAAAAATTTTTATATCGTCAACTCAATTTGTTGGAAGTGGTATAATTATTAAGAATGTGTAGCAACCCTTCATTTCAATATTATTTGAATCTTCCAACCAGAAATTTATTTATACACAAAGTCACACACTCATATGAATGAAATACACGAATGAGGATTCTGTATAATTGGAGACGGCCTTTGTACAAGTTTATATTTTAACGAGGTTGCTATAGTGAAGGACTTCTCATCGATTCGAATAATGAAAAGTTATATAAGACGTGTCTTTGACGAATTTTTCAATCGATGTCAGCATTAACATTTTCAATTAAAAACTGAATCGCTCTGACAATATTTTAATTAAAAAGGGTTCTTATGTCAATAATGCTTGATGAAAAATTCCTATATTCGATTTGCCAAACGAAGATATTATTTGCATATGAATTTTTTCTCTCTGCTTATTGGGATAATCCGATTTAACAATTTTTCATATCGAAAATCTGTGAAATCTGAGAATATCAAAATAAAATATCATTTCAACTTGAGTGATATGTCAAATGGGAAATTTCTGTGCTATTTCAACGATTCAATCTTATATTTCAATCATCTTTCTTGTCGAATATTCAGGATCTGCTCATGGGAATTTTTTAAAAGCGAGTCTATAGATTATTTTTCTTGTTACATTTCTCGTCTTTTTCAAAAAATTATAGGAAAGAAAATACTTTTGAATACTTGCTTTCTGATTTTTAGCTTAATTATATATTTCTGTATTTTGGGATAATATTGAAGTTTAGCACTTAAGTCCATTTAGATATTGTTCAGCAGATTACGACATAAGAGAATGGGAAACAAGAGAAGGAAGAATCCACGTATATGTAAAACTTATCGTAGAGTGAAAATATAAATGTTGGTGATCGTAATCAATGTAATTCGATAACACACTCCTTATATCAATACAAGCCACAAATTATTTTCAGTAAAAAAACCCTGATTATAATTAGGAAACTATTTATTCTAGAAAATTATCATATTTGAAAACTACTGAAGTTAAATTTCCAAATTTAACAAAAAGACACAGCTTCCTCGTAGTTGAACTGCAGCTTTTTCCTTATCTACTTCATCGGAGGTTCATACTTAGACAAAAAATACTTATGTTCAAGATTTCATTGAATTTTACATTGGTATTGATTCCGCTGATATTGAGAAAGTGAAACAAAATTACCCGTGGCCATCTCCAAGTTATTCTCAGTACAGAATTATTTGAACATTTTTGATCTACAGAATCTATCCCCCCTTTGATAGAGTTACAAAATAGTCTAATGTCAGGTTTCTGGGTATCCTAATAAATCGTTTCATCCAAATGCATAGTGGATAGAAATGGGACATCTTTAAAATAATTTTTTATTATGTTAAAATAAGTCGAAAACGTGGCAACGCCGCCCAACATAAAGTTTTTTCTATTTTTTTGTATTAATTAGAAATGTGTTGTTATATCGCCATTAAAACCCAACTAACACATGTTTTAATATTATTAATAAATAATACAGTCCACACATCAACAATTAGTTTATTTGAACCAGCAAAGAATTTTAAACATTTTGGTCCTTCGAGCCGGATAAATATAAGATAGAAAAATATCTAAACAGTGTAAAAACTATCTGGAATTTAACAACAATCGAGTGTGTCCAGTGGCCCAGAGAAGAGGCGAAGAAAAATATCGAGCGAAGTAACAAGCGATAGTGACTAACTGACTGAACGACTGCAATTCAGGTACTTTTTCCATACAATTCCTATTTTATTCTATTTTTTCCTTTATCTTAGGATCATTTGTTCTATTTAATCAGAAAATGGTCGAAACTCTTCAATAAACTATTGAAAATTGATTCAATTATTTCAATAAAAATTACAATTTAAATGTGTTAAGATAATTTTAGCGGTATTTTACATCGCAACAAGATATGCGACGTATTTTTCTTACAATTTTCAATTGAACAGTTTATAATAATACAATTTATTTTCTATTCAGTCTAGGCAATTTATAATACAATTTCATTAGTTTGATTTATAAAAATCACATGCAATTATTTTAAAAGATACAAATTACTACTTTACTTACAATTTTAAGCCTAGTAAGAAGGTACAATCAATGTTAAGCAATTGAAGTAGCTATTTCATCACAATTAAGGTGCAATTTTCTGTCGTAGGCTATTTTTTGATAATAAATTACAATTTAAACTGCAATAATGCCCCCAATAGAGAATATTGACCTCACAATTTTATACCGTAAAAGAGGTACAATTAAACAAAAACATACATTATTAGAAAAATTCATAGATAAAATTAACGAATCAGTTCCAGGATTAAATGCAATACAAATGCGATACGACAATCACTTAAATTTATTAGATGAATTTGACAAAATCCAATCGATTATAGAGTCTGAATGTAAAGAGGATGACTTAGATGAACAATTCAATGAACGCGATACATTTCAAGATAGATATTATGCTGCTTTTGATTTTTTGAAACAATTTATACAAACTTTACAACCACGTCTAGATACAAGCGTTGAACAAAATTCAAATTCAGTTAACAAAATTTCGTCGAATAATTTTGATCCTCTTCAGAATGTTTTATTACCAAAGTTAAAATTACCTAGCTTTGATGGAGAGTTTCATCATTGGCTTCAATTTAAAACCAATTTTAAAACTATCATATGTGACAATACAAATTTGAATGAGAATCAGAAATTTCAGTTTTTAAAGGCGTCTCTAGAAGGGTACGCTTCTCGATTTATTGAAGGTTTAGACAGTACAGACAAACCATTTGAAAGAGCTTGGAACCTTTTAGGTGAAAGATTTGATAAAAAACAATTCTTAATCGATAGCCATTTCAAGTCTATTCTAAGTGTGCAAAATATTGTTAGAGAAAATTATATACAATTCCGTAAGTTATTAGATGAAATTTCTAAACATTTAACATCGCTAGAAGGCTTAGAGTTAACTAAAGATATTTTATACGACTTCTTTATTATTTATATTGTGTCCAATAAATTGGACAAAAATACGATTCGTGACTAGAAAGAAATGAAATATCATTCTGAATTACCAACTTTGGACGAATTTATGAATTTCTTGAAAGACAAATCTGACATTTTACAATGTTTGGACGAGTCTCAACAATCAACTAAATCCATAGGCAATTTAAGTAAGAATAAGAACAATCCAGTACATATGCTTTTATCAACAAATAAATCATTGTCCTGTAATTATTGTAAACAAGCTCATACAATTTATAAGTGTCCTCAGTTTTTAGCTTTAAATGTTGATACAAGAATTCATAAAATTAAAAATTTGCACTTATGCGAAAATTGTTTACTTGCAGGTCATGATAAACAAAATTGTAAACACGGCAAATGTACAATATGCAAAAGGAAGCACAATACACTGCTTCACAAACAATATAATGTAGTATCCCCGGCAAATAATCCTTCTAATGAACCAACAACTTCGATGAATGTAGTTGTAAACCACAATAATTCAAACACGATTTTAAAAGCGGAAACTTTCGCCAATTCACTGTTATCTACCGTCTCATGTCAAATTAAAGACAACCAAGGCAATTTTCATCAAATAAGAGCACTGCTGGATTGTGGAGCTCAATCCAATATAATAACTGAAAGGCTATGTAGTTTACTAAATATACCATTGTTACCTACCAATGTCTCAATTTGTGGAATAGGTAAATCTGTATCTTATATAAATAAAAAATGTTCTATTTCTCTTTATTCTTGCGTTAATGATCATGAATATACAATTTCATGTTTAGTCGTCCCTGTAATAACTGGTAATATTCCATTTGCTTATTTTAATCCTAGTACATTAAAGATACCGGAACATGTTCAATTATCTGATCCCACTTTTGGATGTCCACAAGAAGTCGATTTATTGTTGGGCGCCAATATATTTTGGGATTTGTTATTAAACGAAAAAATAAAATTGGGAAATAATATGTTAGTTAACACTGTATTTGGATGGATAGTAACAGGTGTGCTTCCAATTGATAATAATAAAACAATCATGTGTAACCTTTCAAGTCATATTCCTGAAGATGACCAGTTAAAGAAATTCTGGGAAATTGAAGAAATAAAAGGTAGTAATCAATTTTTATCTCAAGACGATATTGTGAGTGAGTCTTTATTTAACGAAAATACTTTCCGCATAGAAAACGGTCAGTTTGTAGTAAAATTCCCGTTAAAACAATCCCCAGAACTATTGGGCAGGTCTAAGCCCGAAGCAATTAGAAGATTTAAGACATTAGAAAAACGGTTCGCGGATGTTCAATTTAAACAATTATACACCGATTTTATTCAAGAATATGAAACTTTAGGTCATATGACTAAAATAACTATTGAACCCGATGGAATTAAATACTTTTTACCACATCATGGTATTTTAAAAGAAATGAGTACGACAACTCGTTTACGCGTAGTTTTTGATGGAAGCTGTAAGACGTCTACAGGGTGGTCGCTTAACGATCTACAATATATCGGCCCTAAAGTTCAGAATGACATTATAAACATTCTTTTACGATTCAGAACATATAAATTCGTGGTTTCAGCTGACATATCAAAAATGTATTGTCAAATTCTCATAGATCGAGAGCATAGACCTTTACAACAGATACTATGGCGTGATAACCCCAAAAGTAACTTTTGCACTTATCACTTGAATACAGTTACATATGGAACTCGATCAGCTCCATATCTGGCTATCAAGTGTATTAAGACACTAGCGGAACACAATATGAATCAATACCCCAAAGCCTGTGAAACAATACTAAAGGACATGTACGTGGACGATTTGTTGACCGGTTCTAACGATTTAATAGAATTACAAAAATTATGCAAAGACATATATGATGTCTTATCATCCGCTAATTTCATTTTAAGAAAGTGGATTTTTAATAATTTTCAAGTAGTTTGTGGCTTCAAAGATAACAATATCTCAAATGCAATTTTAGATATAGGTGATAAAGAAAGTTGTAAAACTTTGGGAATCCAATGGGACAATAAAAATGACATTCTAAAATATACAATTAAACAATTTACCCATCGAAACACAATTACTAAACGTCACATTCTTTCAATTATTGCTCAAATTTACGATCCATTAGGGTTATTGAGCCCTTCAATAGTTATTGCAAAATTAATAATACAGAAATTATGGTCCCTACACATTAGATGGGATGAGCCTATTCCACAAGATATAGAACAAACTTGGTATCGATTTCAGAATGAACTTGGCAGTTTAAATCAATTGTCTATTCCTAGAAATGCTATTTATTTAAACTATGTACTTACAGATGTCCATTGCTTCTGCGATGCATCGAGAGATGCATATTCATGTTGCATATACTTACGTAGTGTTGACGATAGCGGAAATTATAACGTTCAATTACTATGTGCCAAAACCAAAGTGTCGCCACTGAAGACAATAACAATTCCAAAACTTGAATTGTGTGCTTGTCTTCTAGGAGCACAACTAGTAAATACTGTGGTCAATGCCCTCAATTTAAAAAATATTCATTATTGTTTGTGGTCCGATTCTCAAGTCGCCCTATGTTGGATTAACACGGAACCCAATTTATTACAGACCTTTGTTGCTAATCGCATATCTAAAATACAATCTCTCACGAACATTGAAAATTGGAGGTATGTTAGTACTAAGGAAAACCCTGCAGATTTAGCATCTCGAGGTATAATGCCTAAAATGCTGATGTCAAGTGCAATTTGGTGGAAAGGACCTCAATTTTTATTGTTACAATCATCAGATTGGCCAATTACTAATTTTTCAATTTCTAAACACGATCTCCCAGAACTAAGAAAATCTAAAACTATTTTGGTCATATCACAACATACAAAAATTTGTGATTTATTTACAAAATTCTCTTGTTTACAACGATTAAAAAGAGTCACAGCATATTGTATGCGTTTTATCAATAATAATGCACGAAAATCTGATACCAAAGTTATTGGCCCATTATCAGTTGAAGAATTGGAAAACACCAATACTATTTTAATTAAATTATCTCAAATGGAATCATTTTCCGAGGAGCTAGAATTACTTCGTAAAAACAAGCAATTAGATGCTAAACATAAATTTGCCTCATTAGCGCTCTTTATTGATGAGAAAGGAATCATCAGAGTTGGGGGACGATTAAAAAATACTTACCATTTAACATCAAACATCCAATCTTACTCTCAAGTAAACACAATTTTACCAAGCTAATTTTTAATCATAAACATAGTCAATTGTTACACTCAGGACCACAACTACTATTAAGTTCGGTTCGACAATTCTACTGGCCTGTTGGTGGTTCTATATTAGCCAAACAAACAGTGAGAAATTGCGTGAATTGTTTCAAGTTCAATCCTATTCCATTTTCCTGTCCAATGTCAAACCTACCGAATGAAAGAATTAGGCCTACGCTTCCATTTGAAGTGACCGGAGTTGATTATGCCGGCCCATTCTATATTTTGAACAAACCAGGTAAAGGAGCTAAACTTGATAAATGTTATTTGGCTATTTTCGTTTGTTTTTGCACTAAGGCAATACATTGCGAAATAGTAACTGATTTAACTTCCAACAATTTCTTAGCATGCTTAAAACGCTTTGTATCTAGACGAGGTGTTCCCAAAATAATATATTCCGATAACGGAACTACATTTCACGGCACTAACAACTTATTGAAAGATCTTAGTAAATTTTTATTTAACAATCAGGCCTCTATTGTCAATTCTACCAGTCAATATAATATACAATGGAAGTTTATTCCTCCGTACACCCCAAATCATGGCGGATTGTGGGAAGCAGCCGTTAAAAGTTGCAAATTTCATTTGAAGCGAGCTCTTATTAATAATAATGTGACTTACGAAGAAATGTGCACCTTAGTGATACAAATCGAAGGTATATTAAACTCTCGACCATTGTTTGCGCAATCAAATGACCCTAATGACTTGTCACCCATTACACCATCCCATTTCTTAATAGGTCGAGTTCTGACCTCCATTCCCAACATTGACTATACTAATACCAACAAGTATCGTTTGACTCGATTAGAACACATCCAGAAACTACCAACAATTTTGGCGAGGATTTTCAAGACAATATATTTCTCAGCTACATCAGCAGTACAAGTGGAAAGACGCCCCATCAACTATTTCTGTGGGCACTTTAGTCTTAATAAAAACCACCCTATATCCACCATGCCAATGGCCAATGGGAATAATTAGGAAATTATTTCCCGGAAGAGACGGCATTACAAGAGTTGCTGAAGTCCAAACCCATAAGGGACTAATTATTCGTTCCATCAGACATTTGTGTCCATTACCAAGACAAGAAGACATAGACAATTAAATCGATTTATTGCAATCTTAATACAGTGATAGACTTTGTAAACATAGGTATATATTATCAAGTAAATTTCTACAATAAGCTGTTTTGAAGGCATCCCTTCAAAGAGGGGGCTATTATGTTAAAATTAATCTTTAAAATAATTTTTTATTATGTTAAAATAAGTCGAAAACGTGGCAACGCCGCCCAACATAAAGTTTTTTCTATTTTTTTGTATTAATTAGAAATGTGTTGTTATATCGCCATTAAAACCCAACTAACACATGTTTTAATATTATTAATAAATAATACAGTCCATACATCAACAATTAGTTTATTTGAACCAGCAAAGAATTTTAAACAGGGAGCTCCCTTCTTTTGTAGATATATTTCTTCAATGAGATTCTAGCATTTGTCTTCGGAGTCTTCTTATCGCTTTCTCCACTACTCCCCACAAAATGCTATTCATCTCAAAAGTTTTTCTGCAATATTAGATGAATTGTGTGCTAGTTAATGCTAAAAGGGACGTTCTGTCAGTCTAAGCCGAACAACTCGAAGTCGTAAGTCAAGTGCTTAAACATATTTGGACCATATATCACTTATTTTATCCAAGTATCATGGTTGCATAAGATATACATTTGTAGCCCACGCGAAAAAATCATAAGAATAATTACTAAGCATCTCTCTGTACCTGCGGGAATAATTTCCGAAAAATCCCTTCTCCAGTCACTTGTTTCTGTATTAGAGTAAATGTTTGTTGTCCTAAGGCCAACGTTCCAATAAAAGAAATATAGTATAATCATATATGTTTGAAATGTAATTTTTTTGGAAATCGACATTTTTAATTTTTCATTACAAATAGTGTGGCATTTATTTGTTACTTAAACCATATAACCATAATAATTATATCATGTGAATTTATGGATCATGATTCTCGTTTTTGTTTACAATTTATCTCTACCGAATTGTAAAAGAGTGTCGAGTTGTTCTACCCCAAGTCGGACATGAGTCGTATTAGGGAGAACAAAAATTTGTTTATCTCCCTATACTGCGGTAAAATACGCATTGTATTGTTACTGTTTCCCCCTATTCCTCTTATCAACAATAGAGGTCATTTGACTCCTTTTCCTAACATCGATTTATAATTTTGCTGTTTTATTTGTAATTGTATTCAGAACGCTAAACACATCTACACAATTGTGCGAGTTATAAAATATGACAAAGACTCCGAGGTTTATACAGGTTAAAATTTCCAAATCTTACTTCTTACTTTGTAGGCGGAAGAAAAGTATTGAAGTCTATTTCGAATAAGTAAATGTTTCATATCAATAACGGATATCAACAATACATAGTACAGCGAAGAATCTCATTTACATAAAGAACAATGGAAATTTGTTCGTTAGCTTTAAGATGTTACATGATACAATATTGGGGTTCAAATTCCACTGTTTAATAAATAGAATGATCGAAGCATATTTCTCCCAACAGAGAAAAGACAAGATTTACTAATCCTCATTGTCCCAAATTTCACTATTTTCAACAACTTTGTTTTTTCGATTTTTATCCTATTATCTATATTAGATAATGATTATTCCTAGTTTCACATAAGATATTCTATACCTTCCAAATGATGTTCATTATGTATGTGGTCTAGAGATATGTCGAAGCAAAAGAAAATTATCAAAGGAAAGTTTAGAAATACCTATATAAATATTCTTGATGACATTACGATTTAATGAGATCTGAAATGAACTAACTCTAGAAATGATTTTATTCATGATTCTCAGTCTTCTTTTTCTATCTAGTATATGAGCAGTTATTGAAATCTGAGATTTTGCACGCATTGGATTCAACAAGTATTTGGAGGAATATTTTCTATTGTAACTCACAGAATCGTTAATCTTCTTCCTCTATCAGTTATAGTTTCTTGAAATGTCCTTTCTGACGACAATTTTCTGTTAGAAGAGCTCTCAAATATATGTGTTTTCTGAATTGTCCAATCTTTTTTTCTTTATCGCTCTCCAGAAGGGTTTGGGTCTTTTTTTACTACTTCATAGTTCCTTTTTAAATAACCACAATGGATTAACTATGTTATTCGTTAAGTGTGCCTGATCATTCCATTCCATTGTGCCACTGAACTGATGAGAGAAGAGCACCGAGTTTTAATAGCTGCTTAGCTATCCGACAATGGCTATTCGTTATTAGTGTTGAACTGGACCTTCCTCTCAATCAGATGATAGATTTCAATTTGTGTTTGGAGTTTTTTACATTGCAAAGTGTTCTGCTCCAGTCCCTTATACTCCTATGCCAGTTCCTCCTTTTGGATTGCAAGCTGTAATGATTCTTTATTGTTTTGTGATGGTGTTTTCTTCCTATTTCTTGTTGTTTCTATATTTTGTATTAAATACCTCCTATCTTCCATAATTCTATTATGTGACATGTTCTAGTATTCTTGTTTTCTCACTAACGAGGGCAAGTCTTCACTCAAAATCCCCACTCTACTCAAGTTGTACCTCAGTGATATTCTAGTACACTTTTCATTACTAAATGAAGTGGTTTGAGGTTGAGAAGCAATTTCATAGCCGCTGTAGGACTTGTTCTCATTGCTACCGCAGACCACCCTTTGAATTCTGGTGAGGTCATATTCGCAGGATATATTCAATAGCTTGACAATGGTCTCTCGAAGTCAGTGTGCTTCCACCCTAAGAAACATTTTTTTAAGTTTATAAATATGATCGAATATGATAAGTAATACCACTCTAAGAGATCTAGATTTTAGTATAAAAGAAGAAATGTTTTTATAGCATGAAAATACTACAAGTGATTATAGGAGGTAACCAGTAGAAACTACTGATACCGAGAGAAGCTGTTACTAGATATTTATTCCTTTATCTGATTCCTAAATTATTTCCTCTTATCCAGATGGCTAAGGATGATGAATTTCTCCCCATTCTTCTATATATTTGATAGGAATTGAGTTATATAATTCCCATAGTTTTCGTTGTGAAATATACATTCTTTACTATGTGAAGTTTCAGTAGTTTATACGTTCCGAATTAAAAAATTGAGAATATAGCTTTCTCTTGAAGTGTTTTTAGTCCTGTTAAGGTAGATTTTGATAAACTTCCATCTATTTTCCACATGACTATAATGTGTCGATGCCTCATCCAGTTCTCCATAAAATTTTACCGTTCATTCATAATACATTTTCTATAGGTGATTCTCCAATCTGGTATTCAAAATCATATTATAATTGCAAAAACCAGGTACAAGCTTATTGCAATATGTGAAAACAGATAACGTTTAAATTATTTATAGTAAGAGACTCCGTACATTTTGCATTGTTCCCAGATGAAACTTTTTCAAATGAAGTCAGTATCTCCATTTTCACTACGGAGTGTCTCTAATAAACTCAATTGTAGACTCATTGAATGAAAACAAGTTCTTTCAACAACAAAATTTTTTGTTCCTCAAAAAACTAGGATGACAAAAATTTTCTGACGTGGAATACTATCTAGCTTTCATTCATATTTGTGAGTATTTAAAGTAAGAATATGTTTTTCAAAAATATTATTCGTATTGACGATTATTGATTTCGTATTGGTAAATGTCAAGATTGATCCACAAATAACTGAAATGCAGAGTGAAATATTAATATAATTCAATTTTGCAATATATATATATATATATATATATATATATATATATATATATATTGACCTACCTTTGCAAATTTTCAATTTTTCTTCTCTCTGTGTTACAGAAGTAGATTTAATCATACGCTTCAACGTTCCCTACCAAAAAGATTCACAAATGGTCAAATTTGATGATACATGTTCTAATGTCAATCCATTTGAAACTGTTCATACAAAAAGTTATACACAGTTAATTTAAAATGAGCAGGCGTTCTGTCGGTAATTAAAAAAAAATTTTACTATATTCTGTTACAATCTATATTGTTTTTCCAATGTATTTAACAAAAAATTAAATTTTGATGTGCCTAAGGGATACGGAAGATTACAGATAACTAGATTAATCCTCAAAAATTACAAGGTACAAAAAAATTTCTGGAGAAAGATTGGAGTTCAAGCTAAGTTCCAACATCATGTATCTATTACCACTTCGACTGTTCTATTCAAAGCTCATTTTACATTTCAATCAATATATTCTCCTCTTTATACAAGTTTCTAATAAAATATATTTCGATTGTTGTCACTAAAAAAGTGAAAGAAATTTTATAACAAAAAAGAAACTAATCCGATTATTACAAATGTTCGAGTAGGAAGATATGAGAACTGAGTAAGTACGTCTTGTTGTACGAAGCTGCAAAGTAGAAACTTGAAACTATTTCAGCGGATGAACTTTTTTGTTCTTAATGTCTCTCTTTTCCTCTTGATACTTTGAGAATTTCTTGGGCTTGCTTAAAAATTCTCATGACTGATAATATTTGAGATTTTTTGCTACATTTCGCGACAGCAGAGTCTAATTTATAATTTATAACCTGTTTCACACTATATTTCGATATCATATAAAAGCGATAAACTATCATATACACTGGTTAATATTTTGTGGAAGAGGAAAACAATTTCCACTTTCCCTGTTTATTCACTCCACTTGAATTTCGGAATTTTGCCCATGTTTTTTCTACTTTATTTTACATTATTCACTCAACTGGAATCAGTAGAAAGGTGAAAGTTTGCCCCCGCTATTTTCTTTTCGTCAGTTGAAGTGGATAATAAATTTTAAAGTTGTAATAATTAATTCTTCTACTTCAACTCACTCTATATTTAATAAAATCTCGTTGACCGTATCCTTATCAATATATCATTAGACTTTTAGTTAAAAATAGAAATACATCGACAGCTGAAACAGCAAATGAAGACATTTCTAGAAATAGTATTCATAGTAACAACAGAATATTTATGACAAATGCATTAAATCAAACTAAACATGGAATCAAATCGATAAGATCAGTTCCTTTGGAAATATTGTATTAGTCTATATAGAAAAGATTTTCATCAACAATTCAGATTTGAGAATCTATCTTGGAATCAGACATAAATATGATTCCAAATTCAAATTATATGATAAATCCCGAATAAAGTGGAACGATTCAGGTATTTGGATAGTTGGATTGATTATATGGTTCAATACTTTGAACAAATCTCCACCAAAATAGAACTAGCCCATCAATAATTCATTATCTGGGTCGAATATTTATATTTGAGCAAACATCTTGAAGCACTTAAAGTGCTGAATTCACCGTAAATAAATTGGGTCATTTCGAGAAGTGTCTGTATGAATATGGAATTTACCGAACTTATATTGGAATAACAAATATTTTGATATATAATGAGAGATATTATAAATGCTCTTATCAATTATCCAAGTCAATATGGAAGAAAAAACTTGTGTGTTTTCCATAATCAATCATGACAAACTAAGCTAGAAAAAGGTAAATCAAAAATATCATTGGTCAAGCAATTCGCTTTAGTGGTGAGCGAGACTGGTCTTGAGATCCTGGTTTCACCAGCTTTAGGTTTGTAAAGCAAAGACCAAATCTCTAAAACTTATGCAAGATCAAGATTTAGCATTGTAATACTTGCGCAAGATCTAGACCGAGCGTTTTAAACTTGCAGTCTTATTTTTTTTGTAATTATTATTTATAATATATTTTCAGTCGAAATATAGAAGAAACATTCCCTTTAAACGTTCGTAAAAAACTAATGGGATTTTCGAATCTGTTAATTGTTGAATGTTGAAAAGGTATATTATTTAAAATATCAATACTATTAATTTAGTTATGGTCTACCCCTAGCATACAATTATAAAAAATTTCTGTTCCAGTTAAAGTCCAATTAAATCAATCAATTTGATGTCATCTGATTGGATAAAACCAATTAGTACAACTTTATAATTAAAACTGATCCCATGGGCTGTTTCCACTCTATCTCTATATTTGATATTTGAAATTGTCAAGATTTGGTTGTAATACTAATAAGATATTAATGAAATTATCGACACAATATACGATTCTACAATTAACAAAAACTGTTCTATCCTAATAACCCTAATCTAATAATAACATTGACAAAAAATTAATAACAATTTTCTCAATTTTGTTGCTTATAAACACAAGTTTTCGAAATCTGTTGTAAAATTTTTTCTAACACTTATATTTATTATTACTACTGAAATTTCTGATACAAATCTAATGGGTATCCAAAAACTTTCTTCTGTACATTAATAGAAATAAAAGCATTACTTTTGACTTTCGAATATTTTATCTTCTGTATATGATATGATATATGATTTAAGTTATAAAATAGTTATTTATGTTACAATTGAGTAAAGTAATACTTTGTTCCACGAGTAGGACGGTTTCACCATACGAGCCGAAGGCGGCAATTCCTACAAGTGAAAAAAGTTACTTTCCTCACGAGTTTCATAAAAAAATTTTTGCTCTTTTGACTTAGACTTAAAAAATTCGTAATACTTTCATCAATTGTTATTTTGTAACATTTAACGAGTTCAAAGAAATAATATCGTCTGTAGTTGAATTAGTACTTATTGAATTGTTGGTAGGATCGTGAATATTTACAATGCTCCTTGAAGTCAAACTAGTTGTTTCCGTTAAAATTTTCAATGCGGAATAAATTTTGTTTTTTATTGAATCGTCTACGTAATCCTCCTCAACTGTGTTGAATTTCCACCCACCGTGCTTCTTTCGTTGAATTATATCACCACCGAAATCCACTAATTAAGACGCCGGAGAGCGTCGAAATGTATGCCCAGTGTAGTTTTTTGAATTAGGTAAATCCAAATATGTTGTGATATACGAAGGAATTTTTGAAAAAGTATTGATACCCACAACTTGAGTTTTGCATTTTCTACTTATATACTGCAAAAAGAAGTGAAGAAATTATTTGTTTTGACAATTGTGGGTTGTTGATTTTTTATATTTATTATAAATGTTTACAAAGCTCAATCTATTTTCAAATATTTCACCAATAACAGTAAATCGACGTTGAACATGAGGTTTTGAATCAAGTGCTGTGATAATTAAAACATTGCCAGTATTATTAATATGGTTACACTCCATTTTATATAATTTCTCCCTCCGCAGAGCTACCGCGATTCAGAATTTTAAAGCAACCTGAAAAATATTAAATATCTAAGCTTGCATTAAAATTTGTTTCTGTCATACTCTATGCATGAGATAAAGATCATCTGGTGCTTGCAACAGAAACTTATTAATGTCTTCACGGGCAAATATTTTAGATTTTTGTGGTCTATAGTAGGGGTCTCCAAACATTCCAGCCCACAGAGCCATACTGATTACTCCAGTAAGTTCCGAAGGCCAAAACCATATTATCATTGTTGCCGGTGGTGAAAAGTGAAATAGTCCTCTGATGGAAAGAAAGTCCGAAAAAGTACGCAATCTTCAAAAAAGGCTGCAAATCGGACTAAAGTCCGCAAAACGGCAGCACTGCATATTATTAATTTTCCTGTCATTATCTGTAATTTCTAGATTAGTCGTAGAGTACAAGCCATGAGGAGTTACGTGACAGGACATATGGTGGACACAAGCGGAAATAGGTAGTACCTCCTATCGCGAACAGATGGCACTAAAAGCGCGTACAGAATAATCTCGTTGGTTCGAGAAAGTTTTGGTGTTTTCCACTCACTTCTAGATGGCAGTAATTGGAATATATAAGAAGGCTAGTGACGTAACCACAAGTCAGTTCCTATGACACTCTAGTGAAATAAAATAGTGCGTACCTCCTTAAAACGTGTTTGTGAGTGTTTGAGTTTAAGGCATCTTTGTAACAGTATTTTGATTTGAATTGTTGCTATTGTGTGTGATTTAGTAGTATGGGAAAGAAGCTAAAAATTTATAGTAAATGCAGAAAATTCAAAAAACAGTGGAATATTTAGTATTTCGTAATTGGGTCCAGTAACAAGGCGCTATGCTTGATTTGCAATGAAAGCATAGCTGTTCTCAAAGAATATAACATTAAACGTCATTATGAAACAAAAAATTTTCAAAATCACTCAAAATATACAGGAAGTTTGCGAACAGAAAAATTCGAAGCTATGAAGCCTCGGTTTGAAACTGAAAACTGAACAAGAGGCTGCAACTCGTGCCTGCTTTCGTGTGGCTCTTGAAATTGCAATACGTGGAAAACCATTCACCGATGGAGAAATGATCAGAATGCATGATTGCCATAGCCGAAGAAATGTGCCCTGAAAAGATAAATTTATTAAAAACTGTCAGTATGTCAGCAAACATTTTGGCTCGAAGGGTAGAAAATGTTGAGTGGTTTTCTTTGGCCTAGAATGAGTCAACGAATGTGTCAGATGTTGGTCAGGTGTTGATTTATATTCGACGAGTAGATAAAAGCTATGAAGTTCATGAGGAACTTCATGTGGCTCTTTTGTCAAGGGCTGTAGGAAATGAGGGTGGTTCAAAACCATTAGTCTTACATTGTACTATCCATCAACAGTCTTTGTGCGGAAAATGTTTGGATATGTCCGAAGTTCTGAAACCAATCATATCAACTGTTAATTTTATCAAATCTTTTGGGCTGAATCACCGACAATTCCGAAAATTTATTGAAGATATTGGAGAAAATGACTTACTTTATCATACGTTGGCGGAGTTGTGGAAAAGACCTTCAGTGCTTTTTTATACTTCGAGCAGTGATCGAAATTTTTTTGAATGAAAAACATCGCCCTCTTACTGAATTACAAAACAACGCATGGCTGTGGAAGTTAGCATTCGATGTCGATTTGACAAAACATGTGAACGAACTGAATTTGAGATTGCAAGAGGAAAACCATCATCTTCCTGATTTATACACTAATATCAAATCATTTCGGAAGATATTGATACTGTTTCAATCACAACTACGAAGTAAATGTTTTTCACATTTTAGAATATGTGAAATATTCGGCCACACCACTGACCACTGAGTTTTCTATCGATTTTGCAATCGAAACTTTGAGTGCTTTGAAAATAAATTCAGACTTTGATGCCATTGCGAATCAAATTAAGATTTTTCAGAATCCTTTTGCTACTGACATTAAAACCCTATCTCTGAAATTTCAAATGGAAATGATTGATCTACATTGCAGTGATATAATTAAGAACAAATATCAAAATTCATCTTTGTTGGAATTTTATAAGAGTTTTCTACTGACACAATATGATAATTTGCTCGTGGGTTGCTTTCTATTTTTGGTACTACTTATTTGTGTGAGAAGACCTTCTCTAAAATGAAGTATACATAAAATGTTTACAGATTTAAACTAACTGATGAGCATCTTAAATCTCTTTAAATAATTGGTACAAGTAAAATTAGTCCACAACTACAAACTATTGTCAGTAGAATATCTCAATTACATAAATCTCATTAGTACTTCATATGTCAGTATGCTTGTTATAAATTATGTTTTTATTTAAAATGTTAGTTGGATTCATCTCAATAATTTGTTAGTTATATACTGAAGTTAAATTTTCTGCATATTATACATGTCTTTACTCACTACAACTCTGTGTCTCTTTATCCAACTTATCACAAAAACAATAACAATAAGCCTACAACAATCTTAAGAGTAGTTAGCCCATGACCATATCGACTAAAGTGTTGAAGAATTTCACATTTTGGATTTAGTTCCAAACTAAGCTAGTAACACTCTTTCTGTGAAACTGTAGTTCTATGTAGTACGCCTCTACATAGAAGAATTATATTGATTTGAATACTGTTCCTTAGATTTCTTAGGAAGAAGATTTATAGTCGCTGCAGTTGTCGATTCAATAACATCTTCTGGTGTGCAGTTCAAACTTTCTTCACCATTACTATCCATCGCTAATAATAATAGTACACTCCTTTTAATTATGCACAAAACGGATTTTATTGAACGAATATCAAGAGATAAAAGTGTGACAGTTTATCGCAAAAACGAATTGACATGAGAAAAATAGCATCCACAGCCCACTATTTTCATAAAATAATTTTATAATTGCGGTAAAAAATGACACGTTACGGCATTTTTATTTTAAGCAGAAGAGTGAAAAAATGAACCGCTACGGTACTTGTTTTCACGCTCTTTCACCGATTTAGAAATTACATTCTTCATGAATGCAAATAAATGAAAAAAAGCGTGAATATTATAACTGACGCAGAAAATAGTTATTTATGTGACAAGTGTGTAAAGTGAAGTTTTTTACAATGTGAATCGTTTGAGGGAAAATTCAAATATTTGAGAAAAGTAATATAAGAAAATAACCCATATCGCGATTGACTCATGCGCAGCCATGCATATATAAATGAAATACACCCTCATTTAATTATGAATGAAATAGTGATAATGCCGAAATTAACTATAATTACACAAAATATTTCTTGCACACCTCTATCCAAAGTAAAAATGACGTCAAGGAATAGCTTTAATTTGTACTGACATACATAGAAATATATAACGCTACGCCATAAAGCAAATCATACACATTTACTTGTCTGCTATCGAGTAGAAGAAAATATTATTTCTAGAATTCCTTAAAAAATTGCAGAATTTTCAATACTATATAATACCATAAATTAATATTATACCGGGCATAGTTTCAGAAGAACTTCGGCAAGTTTACCTGCAAATTCTTAAGGAGACTTCTTGCTTTAAAGCCACACAGTGGTTGGAAGTTTACGAATATTGTTGAAGGATATATACCATCTATATAGTAATTTTGTTAATAAAGATATTACGAAAACTGCGTTGGCTCCAGCTCTCACTTCTATCATTCAAATAACCAGTGCTCAAACTTGAAAAAATTAGTCCGTAGAATGACTTGAATAACCATTTCCAAATTTTATGTTTCCAATAAAAATTTATCATAAAAAGTTAGATTTACATGAGTGAAAGATGAAAACTACCACAAAGACTAGATCTAATAAGATCAAGAACAAGACCACATATTACACTGCAAGATCAAGACCACGTCTAATCTGATCTTCCATATATTTGTGTTTCTACTAAACTTGAGAAAGCACAGGTGTATAGTCAATTAGAAACCAATAAATCCGAGATACTTGTATATGATCTTTTAATATACTAACTCTAATACTAAGGTGCTTTAAATTTAATTAAGGGTGAGTTGGCGGTTCAATTAGGTCTCTTTCAATCTAACAATGTATCAACTTCTTTACTCCTGTTATCTCAAAGACGTTTGAGGAGGGATCTGACAAGATAATTTTCTTGGGTTAGCACTAAACCTCTGATCCAAATATTAACGATTTCAATTTCTTGTAACAAAATCAATCAAATTAGCTTCTGAAGGGATAAATCACCTTCCAATTACTCTCAATAATAGTATTCTCTCCAATAAAAATTATTTTAAACAGGAGGAATATATTGAAAAGTATTCTTAACAGTTGTAATTGTGATTTAAAAGAAAGATTTGGTATTAGATATCACTAAAAAGAACAATGCTACATCTATAACCGAATATCCAGGAACATTATATGTTTGGAATAGAAATTTGCAGGGAGATTTTTGAGTCAAATCTATCTCAAATGAAAGTAGTTGGAATACAGAAAGGTTTCAAGAATATTCCAACTTGAAAAACGAACTAAACCTAAAGAACTAAACCATTCGAGTTAGTATGAGTGTTAGTGCAGCCACAACAATATGGTTAGCAAATTACATCGACAAAATGAAGAACTAACTAAAATAAAGACCACTAAACCACAAACTTACAGATTTTGTTGATTGCCATTTTTAGTAAAACATAAAAAACATTGTGAAAATTTCTGATGTGAGCATACTCTTAATTAATATTTCATGTTCTCATTATTATTATTATTTTATATTATGGAAATATCAAAAAAATCAATTGTAGAAATGAGGAATCTGTTGTTAGTGAGGAATTGTTAGGTGGCAATTGAATGAATTCATCATTTCCTATATTACATTACATTATTATTCATCAGTATATGATATTCTTAATAATTGGAACTGAAAAACAATATAATTTGTGGATAAAAAATTAAAAACAACAAGAAACAAAGTTATCATTCAGTATAAAGATCCGTATAATGATTCTTAAGCTTTGAATATACTACAAATATCACAATATTTGCATTATAGATCAAAAGTTCCAAAATGTTTTAGCTGACATCATATATATTCAACATTAATTATGATTGGCATTTCATTCGTTGATTTAAGTAATATATTTTCCTTTTATCCATTCAATCACTAAATTAAATCTTGCAAGAAAAAATTGGGACCGGAGAGAATCGGTGAAAAAATGGTACGAAAGTTCCTCCGGTCATGATTAAAGTCACCCCTATTTTTATATTCATAAGAAAAAATCTCTGGGGCAATCAAAGCAATTCCCAGGCTATCTCCGCAGTTACAAACAAACATCTCAATTCATCCAGATATTTCCTTACCATGCGATTTTATTCTCAAAGGATCCTGATTTTTCCCTAGTTTTGGTTTTGTAACGACAAATCTTACGAATTGTAGTAATACGGTATCAAAACGACATTATACGTTCTTTCTCTACATGTACAATACGTACAAATTAAATATGTTTCTGAGATGAAATTATAGAACGTTAACCATGCAAATTTTGCGAGCAGTAAAACAAAATCAAATTCGATCATATAGTGTATTTCAAAAAAAGGTAATCTCGTCTCTAGGATAGATAGAAAACTTAAAAATATTTGGGGTTTGCTCAGTAAAAAATTTTGATGTTGCCTATCCTAGAGACGGGATCACTTTTTTTTGAAACACCCTTATGAATTGATAAATCAAAACTTTTAGTGAAGATAATAAACACAGTAATCGAGGGTGAGACCTAATTAAAGAAACTCAAATTTGGTTTTGGGGTTACATCAAAATTAAAACGTCTTGTGCATTAATTCAAATAAAATCACTTAGTAATAGAGTCAAAACTGGATTAACAGTATCGAATCAATTTGAATTATATTGGAAAAATATGTGATATAATTGGATTTCTGTTCTCATTTTCAAGGTGCTCTCAATGAATTTGAATTGATTTTTGGTTCATCTATTTAATTATGTCAATTTCTACTTACTTTCGGATCGATCTGAGAAATTTCTTTGATCACGCTTTTGTTGTGTTCTGTTATGGTATTGATAATTTATCGTAATTTTGGGAGAAATAATCAAATCATTTTCGAATTGAACATAATATCGTTCATTATTCCTATTGAGTACATTTTCCTGAAATCAATAATTGGAACGAGGCAGTTCCAAATATTAATTGATAACGACAACAATTCAGTTGCTGTGATAAAATAAAGCTGACATAATATTGCTGCATAAATCCAATGTGGAACACTTGATAATGTTAATGTTACTTGTTACAATGAAGTAACATAAAGATCTATTTTGTTGTATTATCTAGTGGAATAGAGAAGTTAAAACTAATCAAAATTCATTCAATTCTCATGTATATTTCATGGAACTCTTAATTTTTCAGAATTCATTTAGATTTTCCCCTCATTTTTACTCACAATATCTTTAAACTATAGCTTATTTTGAATAAATATTTTTATTCTGACAGTACAAATTTATTACGTGGTATTTCCAATAAATTTGAAAGTTTCCAATATATCGTCGTCAAATGGAATTTTCCAACATAAATATATGTAAATACACCCAGCGAACGCTTTCCAGTTATATTTATAAAAAAACTTTCAAATATAAATCATCCGCTCGCTTCTGTGACAATAAATTAATTTGTTGATTTGGATATAGAATTTATCTGGAAATGAGTAGAAAAGAGGCGTAAAACATGAGATTTATGAAAGGATTTTCCTTGTTCGTCGTCCTATTCGGATTTTTGGCTCCCCACAATGAATAGCGATCCTTTCAACTATTCTAAACGAGAAGCCCCTTTTAAAGAGTTTTTTATTACATTATATAAGAACATTAATGGATGTACACGAAAAACCTTCAACATATTTCCCTATGACAGTGTTGTTAGATATGTTGTCGAGTATAAATTTACATTCAACATTTTTCATTCAATTTGACCATGTAACTACACCTGATCTAAAAAATTATTGAACAATTTCAATACAAATTCCTACGATTTCTCAATCTAAATATCATCTGTGGATTGACGTGACCAAACCACATATTGTGGATACAATCACAGCAATTACTCTACTTTATCCTGACTGTCTAATCATACAATTTCGTACGGTTTGGTTCATTTGAGCCCCACTGGCTTCCTTGGTTGTGTGTCTAGAAGCTGGAGAACTTAATATTTGCAGTCTGTCTTTGTGTTTGGTTTCATTATACTTTACATTGCTGACCAAAAGTTAATTACCACATTAAAACAACATAATCAACTGTAACGAAACCCCATAAGATAAATAAAAGAAATATACATCTGCATATTCTATTGTTAATATCTTATATATTACGAATCCTTTTATTTGCTTATTGGACAATAAAGATGTATTGTTTTCAAACGCTGTCCTGGAGTCGGTTGGCAGAGTAATAATCTTTTTCCAATTTTCCAGTAACTATTTTTTTCCTGGAATTTCTAGAACCATTAGTGATATTCATAATCAGAGAGATCGTTGCACGGCTATCCACTTACGAACGCAAAGCACGACCTTTACCTACCTACTTCACGTTTAGAATTAACGAAGGGCTCAATATTTTACACTGTGAAAAATGCACAATCACTTGCCAATTGAAATCAAATCGATATCATGTTTTCCGACATTCCGCAATAATTTGAGGGCATAGTTACTGGAAAGTGCATTGTACTCTGTAAACGACTTCTATTCTGATAATAATATTTAATTCCGGGCATGCTGCATACTTGTTACATTTTTGCTATGGAGTTATATATTAATATATATTAACTAATTATTAGGTGATACTATTACCTATAATTTTGTTACTCATTATGGATTTATTCTGTATTCTATTTGCAACTTTATTCAGTTATTTTCATGTTGGTTTTAGTTTTTACAAGCTTTTGTCTACAAATTCTAACAATTTTTTGACAATAAAGCATTTCTCTCTCTCTCTCTATTGAACACACTGTTTACACTACACCAACACTCACATTACACACAAACACAGTCTGACGCGAACAGTTTACCTTTTTGTCAGTGGTTATCAAAACGCGCGTCATACAGTGTAATTGTGAGTGTTGGTGTAGTGGTTGTGTAAACAGGGTATTCAGTAACTGATTTCCTTGCTTTTGTTTCCTATCGGTCAATAATAAGGATTATTAAGCTTCGAAAGCCACGTCCTTGTGGTTTCCCTAGTGAAGACGTCTTAAATGGAAGAAGCACGTGAAATTAGCAGTGAGGGGTATTCTGCCATTGTTCTTTCACATGATGAAGACAAATATGACTTTGAGATGGCTTTAAAAATGAAGTTATCGAAGAAAAATGTTTATGGCCCAATAATTCGATACAGGGATACGGGCAGTTCTCAAGAACTACCACGTCAAGTGAAGATAATTTTATCATTGTTACCGGCAAGCGAAATAGATGCTTAATAACACCATGAATCCCCGTTGAAGTTAAAATTACCACAGTAGAACCTTTATCATTAACTACAGTAAAACGGCGACTGGGAAATGCAAGGTTGTATGTTCGTGTCGCTATTCTAAAACCTTTGCTATGACCATGGAACAAGGAAAAACCAGATGCAATGGAGCCTTGCCTATCAAGATACCGAATACAAGTTTTAGCTATTCGGTTCAACACGAAGAATTCAAGTGCCCAAGCAAAGATGATGCCAGACTGTGTAATCCCAACAATCTAGCATGGCGGTGGCTCAATTATGATCTGGGGTTGATTTCTAGCCTAGAAACTGGCGATTTGATTGAAATTGACGTAGTTATCGGAATAAAACAGTACAAAAAAATCTAAAAATGCCGTTTCTTGCGATTTGCGATTAATTGGATATCGACTCAATTTGCAACAGTACAATGATTCCAAGACTTACCTCCAAATTATGCAGACGATATTTCGAAGAGAAAAAGCCACAAATGGTGATAATAGGTTGGTTTGACCTACTCCGAGTACGGATCTTAATCTTAATGAACTTTTGTGGGAAGTCTTGATAGGAACTTTTGCGAAAGTTGGAGCGATATATCACAAATCACTATCAACAAACTGATTGCAAGTATGTCGAGATTCGTCGAAAAGTTACATTTTAATTTAACACCTAATATTTTATTGAATTATACCACTTCAATTAAAGTTGTCTGCAGTCTAATTGGAAACTTATGTGTCGACATCATCTTCCCCATTTATAGACGTGATGACACCATGTCTTCCCTATCTATATTGCAATCGAAATATCTATAAAGACGTCCCTTCTATGCTTATTTCTTATATTTCTCAGTCCGCTCAACCTACCAACTTTCAATTAAGTACTCTTCTGCTGTTCTGAAATTTCTGAAAATTCTCCTCGATTTCAATCAATTTTTCTCATTACGGTATTCCAAACAAAAGAATAGTAATACAGCACCCTATCCCGATCTTGTGTTGATTCTCAGGTTTCAGTATTTTGACTTGAGCTTCTGTGCCTGTTGAAGTAATTTTAATAAGACTCATTCTTTTTCCTTTTTAGAATATAGTTACTCTTCATTATTTATGTAATCAAACTTTGCTTAAAATGTATAAAAAGTTATATTGTTCCATATTTCATTCAACAAACTTTTCTGATACTGGAAATCTGAGCAGTTATAGATTTCCAAGCTCTGAAGCTAAACTCATTATTTTTGTGGCATAGGTTGTAATCCATTTGCTATAATCCTTAACAGTAATTTGTGAGTGGTGCTCAAATGTGAAACCTCAATGTAATTCTCACAGTCCAGTATGTCTTCCGTTGTATATAAAGGGCAAATAAGGGCATTCTTGAATCCACACAGGATTCTAAAGATTGCTGATTTTTTATCACTCTTCTACACTGAGAAGATGGTTATTGTAATTTGAACCATGAATCTTCAGGTTGAAATTATTTTAGTAAGTGATAATTATGAATCAACAAAAAATAGTTATGAATTTAATTTAATGAGAGTGTAAAGTAAAAGCGAAGAGAAAAAGCAGGAAAATATTGGATTGATCAGATATAGGGATTAGGACAATATACAGGATGTTTCAAACAATTCCTCTCTAGGAGGAATAGAGAGCTAAAAACTATTTTCGTAACGCCATCCGTATCCAAAGTGAAAGGTATTGATTAAATAAAAATAATACAAATTATGATTTTGCCGCAAATACTGGCTACATTAAATTGAAATTTCATACGAATATGTTTTGGAAGCTGTTCCATCCAATGAATTTGTTTTTATGTCTGACTCTCATAGAGGGCACTAGTTACATGGTTTGTACCAAGTACTATTGAACATAACTTTCGCAATATTAGTTTTATTGAGCAAAATTTCAAGTAAACTTAAACATCAATCAATTTTACACCTAAAAGATCCTCTTGATAAAACTCGATACTGTGAACCGTTTTTGGAATATTTTGATCCGAAAATTATGAAGTAGTAACCGATGCGAGTATAAAGTATTCATAAAGTTATTGATGATTATTATTATTAATTAGTGAGCATTATGTGAGTTGAAAATTTTTGTCGCGTAAATGAGATCCCATCGATAGTAAGATACATTTATCAAAATTGGGAATATGGGCTTTCGTTTCTTGTAACTTTCCACAAAAATCCAGTCTAATCAGTATAGGATCTTGTTATTCAAACTTAAATAAGTATGGACACATGTTCTAGAGCTTAAACTGTCGTTTGTTTCATACTAATGCTCTCAATAGCTGAGTACTCATAATTATTTAGTTTTGAATACTACAAGGCAATAGTATTTTCTCTGAGTTTGCCATGGAAAACTGTCACTAAGAGATAGTTATAGCGTTGATTCAATGAAAATTACATTTCTGAAACCTTGTTATTTGTTAAATTAGACATTTTTAATCACAATGTACTCAAATTTTGAATACAATGTTATTAACCGTAGGTGAGTGTTTAGGAAACTCTAGTAAAGCTGTCAACGTTATGCAGAAAAGTTTTCTCGAGGAAACTCACCAAGTAAAATACATTTAGAGCCATTGAACGATGTTTTCGAGAAATTGAAAATGTGAGACCTGATATAATAAATTCTGGTAGGCCAAGAACAACAAGAAAGATGAATAAAGGAATTTTCTATTCAGTTGATCAAAATCCAAAAATTAGCGTGAAGAATGTGGCAAGACAAACTTATATGTCTGCTTCAAGTACTTGGAGGATACTTAAAGCAACAGCTACATCCTTATCATTACAGACAAGTCCAAGACAAGATAGAAGATGTCGTAATTGGTTGGGTAACCAATTTCTGAATCGATGGATTGGTACAGGTGCAGAATCTACGATTTTGGTGGTATCTTGAGAAAAATTTCATGCTACAAAGGTAAATTCACCTCAAGAATTCAACGTTTCTTTAATAATCTCATGGCTGACTTCCAATCATTTAGAAGATGGAAAAAGAATACACTTGTGTATTCGTGAACATCTAAAATTTAATTCTATTTTTCATGTTATTAGCCTTTTTTCAAATTTTTATCTTGTGTTTTCCGTTTAATTGATACATTTATCATTACTTCATACCAGCATCGGTTATTATCTAGTTCCTTTTTGGTGTAAAATTAAATGATGTTTGAGTTCACATGAAATTTCGCTCAATAAATCTAATATTGAAAAAGCTTCAGTTCAATACTACGAGTACTTGGTACGTACCATATAACTAGCTCCCTCTATGAGAGTCAGACATAAAAACAAATTCATTGGATGTATCAGCTTCTAAAACATATTGGTATAAAATTTGAATGCAATGTTGCCAGTACTTGTGTATTTTAATTTCTTCAACGCCCTTCATCTTGAATACGGATGGCGTTACGATATTTTTCATCTTTTTTCTATCCTAAAGACGAAATAATCTTTTTTTTGGAACACCTTGTATAAAGGGAACTGTGAGTTGTGTAAGAACTTACCGGAGACCGAGAAGCATGGAAAAAAACTTGCATATATATGTTTTTGCAGTATTCTTCGGCATTTATCAAATCACATAACTGATATATATTCAAAATACAAATCAACTGAGAATTTTTGGTATATTTCGTTCAATATTGAAGAAAATTATTTGTAGAAACTAATAGGAATTCTCATCTGGGTCACTAGAAACAAAGTGGATCCTATCAATTTTCTCACTTCCGTTCCGAATACATACCGTCTGGAATAACTCATTTTTCAAGCAGTGGTGCGTGTTACATCAGACAGGAATATAGCGTTAAATGAGAAGAATGTTGTTCTTTTGTTTGTCGTTTAACGTCGGAAAAAGTTGGAAAAAGGCCAAAATGTTTTTTACATGTCTTGAATGAAATCATCTGATATGAGTATAAAAATTTATTGTAGGTGTATATGAATGGAAAATCCTACGATATCATAGATTATCACCTCTCATTTTTCATTGAAATGATTATTTAAATACATTTATCAAAAGGAAGAAAGAGACAAAATTGATAAACTGAAAATATATTTCAGAAAATATTTAAAAATGTGATTTAGAACGAGAATTAGTAAATACGAGTCCTTTGTAAAAATGAATAATAGCGGGAATAATGGACATTTCAAAAATTCACTAATAGCCAAAAGATATAGCAAAGAGTGAAACTAGAAAAACATATGAGTATGAGAACAAAATTATGTAGATACTTGAACAACACAAAATCAGAAAATATCCAAAACAATAATAAACACAAATATATCAATATATTAATCATAATACCAACTAGTAGAAACGACAGAATTCGATAGTTCTACTACAAAATCGATCAAAATTTATTCAGCAGAATCTTGAAACAATAACTTCGGGCGAAGTAGAAATCCCGAAGGAACATATAAACAAAGCCCCAAAAAAATTATTTCTTTGCAGAAAAAAGGACAAATGTAGTTAGGATAAGCAGCTGAAAGAAGAATACGAATTAATATGATTCAAATAAATGTCTATATTAACAGGCTGTACATTTAATTTCGAATGATGAAACTATTTAAAACTGCTTCACTCTTAACCGTTTAATATTGACAATATACCATACTCATGTATAAAAGATATACAGAAGAAAATTTTACAAACAAGATTGAATAAAACAAAAAAAAAATCATACAAAATAACAATATACTGGGAAGTTATGCACAAAAGAAAATCAATAAGGAACAAAATATGAGCGGTCTGATTGGATTATTTGGTAAGGTGTCTACAAGTCATGGGAATCGACAAAACAAGATCTACCGATATATATGAAAGAATTGGAGTAGAGTGCTGAATAAAAAGAATGCAAATATACTAGAACAAAGATTACCAAAACGAACTGAAATGGAAGCCTCCAAAGAGAAAACGTAGAGAACCAACTCTTAATTAAGAAACATACGTTTGGTATGCGATGGTAGACTATTTCCGGAAGTAGAAGTCTACAATAAAAATCTTTGGAGGACAAGAATGGCGAACTCCCAAAGGAACAGCAAAATAAGAAGAAGGATAAGGAACGTGAGTATATTTTTCACAATTTATTATAATCATGCTGTAAATAGCCTGCTTGAATTTTGAGCACACATGACATAGTATTTATGGAGGATCCAGCAAATCACAATAATCTCATGAATTCGTATCATTATACTCTCCAGGATTATCATAAAATGATCAGATTCACTCATAATTTCCGACAATTATCAAAGACCGAGAATAATACAATAATTTGATACATTCTTCGATCATATCTGTCTTTGTTATAATTTCTCACTAGTTTCATTCTCGATTACAAAGTCGTCCAAAGAACTATACGCTCTTATAATATTGACATCAATTTTCTTGTAATTCAACTCTTTCTTAGTTTAGCAGTTATATCTAGTTTGATGAAATGTTTTTGTCATTTTTAATATACAATAATAATTTATTCAAAAACTTATTTTCATAAACTTGCTATTTTCAATCAAAAAATGGATACGTAAATTGTAGACAGTTTTCTATATTACCATCATCGTCATTAGGAAGACACCGCTTCTGCTTATTACACGATAACGAGTAAATCGACTTCAAAGTAAACTTTAAAAATGTTTTCAAATTCTTACTATACTGCAAATGAAAATAATTCAATTTTATGTAAATGAACCTGAAAAAATTGTTTTCCTTTTCAGGGAAAATGCATTTTCTTGCTCTATTTCTCACATAATGTGCTAGAGAAAATATCACCATTTTTATTAAATAGAGAGAGGAAAGTACAACATCTACAAAAGTTTAATGTTATCTTCTATTTATGTTGAAGAAATTATTTTGATCGATGGCATTTAAAATAGTACAAATATAGCAAAAGACATCAATTTCTGTTCAAATCATCAATTTATGATTAAAACAAAAAAATGAGAAAGAAAAAACAAATTTTTAGATCGAAGAAATTATCATATTTTTCTTCTAGATCTTTGAATTTCGCTAAAATTTCTTAGAAATTAAGCTTGTTTGGAGATATTACACTGTGAAGGTTTTCTGGCTTCTGGTTTCTGACATTTTCATGTTATTAATGTAATTAATACTGACATAAGTTTCTTCTCAATTGTTCTTAAAGATAATTTATTCGATATCAATCAAGGATAACTGTCATTTCGTAGTTGGAAAGAAAGAATACAGTTTAATGTATTTTTCATCAGGATTTTTTTTCACATCCTTCTCTCCACTTTGCTTCGTTGTTTCGTTATGAATGAATGCAATCACGCCATACAAAATGTGTTGAGGGACAAATCAATATTTTTTTATAATACTGGTTTTCAATAAAAAACTCGCTATACCTATAATATTCAATTCTAAACAGTACCATATTTTCTCAGTGAAAATAGATTTTTTGGAAAAAACTCATTCTTACCAGGCTTCACTTGATACATTATAAATATGATTAGGATTAATTTTACTTCAAGACAATCTCAATTTATTCAACTGGAGTGAAAGTATGGAAAGGATAAAAAATTGAGAACTCATTTTTGTATAAAATAGCTTAAAGCTGACTTGTATTGGACATATTCGAAAATTTCCTGGAATAGTATCTCTGATGCATTCCTATACATCCCTCATTAAATATACAAGGTATACTAGATTGGAGATGAGTCATTGAGTTATATTGTTTCTGCAAATGATGGTTTATTGTCTCCTATTTTTTCTGCTACCATTTTTGAATTTACCGAGCTTAAATCCTTTTCTCAGTTAGTTTGAAATAGTCTAATTATGTTTCCAATTCAGCTCAAATTGTTTCAAGTATCTCAAAAGTAATTATTGATAAAATCTGGTCAAAAATATTAACTAAAATGTGTTCAATGGACAACATAATAATCTTCTGTACAGGCCAATTATTTACTTCATCTCTTCAGCAGTAAACAGTTATACCAAATTCTGATCTACCTTTGGCAATAAATTTTTTGAATATGTTAACCATGTTAGTATAACAACAAAAAATATCAAAAAATGTCTTCGTTAATAGTCGTTATAATTAAAATGAGATTTTAATTATAACGCTTATAATAGCTATATAGCTATATAGCTTATAATAGCTATAAAGCTATTATAAAGCTTTTAAAACAAATATGTATATTTCTGCTGAATGCTCTTGCTGAGGTAAACGATGACTTAACAAATTCTACACTGTGAAACTGAATCCGTTACTTAGAAGAATATGTTAATCAATTTGTATAACCTGTACCGAAACTTTTAAATTTCCTATTATTTTATGAACCACGACGGCATTGAATAAATTTATCTTTGATTATAGTTACACCACCTTCAGAATGGTACAAAATAACCAGTTTATGATTTACACATATTTCATTATCTAAAATGCTAAATGGAAATTATCACAAGATTGTAAATAATTGGAAATTAATTTTCATGCAACTTCATATTTTATGTTTTTCGGCTTTCTTTTTCAATTATTCTTCATATGAGCATATTTTCGCTTTACTAAATACTAGGTACAAAATTTTTGTGATATAGAACAAGTGGAGTCGCATCTCCCACCCTTAAATATAGAAGGGAATCTTTCTTAGTCAGTGTAGTTGTGAAGACGAGAAAATATAACCAAACTTATCCGATTATCAGAACTATACTTTTAATAAACAAAATATAAAATAAATACTCATTACAAACCAAACACAAATAACACACTATTCGTGACAAAGTTGACAGGATGATCAAATTATTATGGACAATCTGGTTGATGGTTATAGGAAAGGTTGGACAAGATATTGCTGAGCGTACTATATCTATACAACGATGTCAGAATATAAAATAACACTCTTCATTGGACTATGAATATTATTACAGAAGGTATTACTAGAGTTTCTATATTTGGTTTGGTTAAACGAAAAATTCTAACGAAAAACTAACTCACATTGTTTTGCGGGATAATTTTAAGTTTTATAAAAACAATTACATGGTTTTTGTGAAAATAATTCATAATTTGTGCGGTCGTTTCTAAGCACAAATGATTCGATTTTCGAAACATGCTAAAACCTAAATAGTGAGCCAAATCAAAATGTAACTTTCATCGTTGCAATTAATGCAATTTGGACTTGAGTTGAGTTGAATCTTGAAATCTATGCCAATGAATGCCATCAATTGGACATTTCAACACTGAAAATTGGTTCAATTGATTGTCCAATTTTCAATCAAAATCCCACAAACTATTAAATAAATTATCTAATAAATAAGCTCATGCAAGCCACAGCCCAGATGCCATTATACAATTGTATTAGGCCACGTACCGGACCCTAATTCTTTTCGATAATTCAAAGAATCAAGAGGCGGGATCCATCTATTCTATTGTATATTGTGTGATTGTTTATTGTTATTGATTTATAGGTTAATGTGAGTTATTTTAATGGGAGTATTGAAAAAATATGATAATAACATAAATCGGATTAGACCGGGATTGAGCTATTAATCTACTTATATAATGAAAAGGAAAAATTTTTTCATATGTTTGTTCGTAATTGAATTACTTGAAAAATACCAGTCTGATTTTAAAAATTTTCCAAGCAATGAAAAAGTTGATTTTTGACGCGTATCACAGTCTGTATCGAATAATCGTTAATTAAGAAATACTCATTTCAACGAAGTAACCAAAAGTATGAAGAACATTGCTTTTTCAGTTTATTCTGTAGCGTATGCTGCAAAAATGATTCCAATGCATATTACAAAGGTTGCTACTTTAGTCTTGTGAGCAATAAAAACAAATGCTTATAATTGGATATGGCTTTTTTTTTCAAAGTATTTTCCGTTAGATCAATACACTTTCGTATGCGTTCAAAGCAATTTTCGAAGCATTTTTTCCATTTGTTTTATTTGAACGCATCAACCGCTTCTTCGGGTAAAAAATCATCAATCAAAAACGTCTTTGTGTGAACTGATGTGTGAGAGCCCGCATTGCTATTGTGGAGAATGGATCGTTTTATGCGATTAGTTTCCCGAAATTTTTCGAGCACTACTGGCGAACAAATGCTGATGTACCATTCCGAATTGACCATTTCACCTTGCTTTACGGTGGCAACATGATAGCATTTTTAAAATGCTGTTCATTAAACCTTTATAGCATAACCTGTGCCTAACAATTACATTGAGGTTGATCATGTAAACAAATAAACATTGTTTAGTTTCTATTAACTCATTCTACAATTATACGATTTTTATTTATTCCAAAGGCTACAGATCAGGTTTCGACATGGTAATGTTTTGTTTTCATTTTCAAGCCTATAGGTAAACCTGGCGAATGAAGCGCCGTTTTTAAAACTTTAGTTTACTATCAGGTTACATGAAGTGATATCTGGTTTCTTCCAATATCTATTGTTCTACTGGCGACTATTAAGAACACCGATTGTCACTTTCCACTGCTAAAAAAATTTGTTCCGAGAGGGGTGTAGAAAATTCTTCTAGGAAACGATAAATGAAGCGCCACAGAGATCAGTTTTCCTCCATATCTTCAAGTTTGGGCATATTCCCCCATTTAATGCATCGAAATAAACGATTTCGTCACTTATTGTTCACCCTCTGGGGTAAAAAAAGGTCTTGTCGAATGGTTTGTTTCAAACATTTAGCAAATGTCCCTGTCCGTTTTTCAACAAAATGGTTTTTTATATACCTATTCAATTATTAGTGTCTGACTGTCTACATATTCACTAGTGTTCATTGTTGACATCATTGTCCTTTTTTAAAATCAAGTATTCCTTCCCAGAATTTTTGTAATTTGGGAGAAAATCCCTTTTTCCTCGTCGACTTGTCCCCTTCTTAAAAACCGCTATCTGTGGCTTCCGTGTTGTATCGTTTTTTCATGTAGCTGGTAACTAGAAGATTTGAAGTCACCAACTGATTGTTCGCATAATTTTCTCCCGATAGACTCATTGATAACAGATCCATAAGCCATTATAGACAGAGATCGATATTGATCCCAGCTTCTTTGGTGGCTGCAAATGATTCTTTTCTTTCTTTCGATCATTTATCTGATTATGTATGTAATGCGGCCGTCTTGGTCTGCTTTATTCCAAGCCAGATTACCTGGAATACATTTTTTCCTTCATCTCTGTGTAATTCCAAGAACATACCATATCGGCTGACAAATTATTTCTCCAATACCTTAGCGACGATTGAGAGTTGTGGAATCTTGATAAGGGATCACATAAATTTCAACCTACTTTGTAAAATAATCAATTACGACAAGGATGTATTTACCACTACTTTTTTCGTCGGAAATAGTCCAGCGATATCTAGAGCACTCAACATTATACTGCTTCATGGGTGCCTTTTTCATGCGATTTGGTCCATTACGAATTTGCTGAAGGTTTTTGTTCACTCCCTCTCGATGGACAGACGTGAAACTTTTTTAGTACTTCGGCTACCCTCGTTCTTGGATTAATAGCTTTCTCATTTTCATGGAGCCATCGAACTTTTCAGGACTCTTTCTTAACAGGCCCTCTTTCAGGACAAGTGAGTTACACTGAGCTCAATATGCCTTGAGTGTCGGGAAAAATCGCAAGGAAAAAACATTCGTGCTTGTTCACAGTTTTTCTGACTTTCTGATATTTCAAAATATCATCTATTATTTTTTTACCAATATCCTTAACAACAGTTCTGGAAGCTGAACGATTATAGAAGTTTAAATTATAAATATGTTCATATTATATGAACTATCAGGAAATCGAACGGTGTTAATTTATTTCATGCAGTACAAATAAATATGTATGAATTTGTAATAAACTTATTTGATTATTATATACGGTTTAAATAGGGTTCATTTATTTGAACCTGTAGTGAATATATTACCGTCGGTAATTGTTCGCATTGTAATTGTATTGAACAACAAACAAAATGGAAATGTATTTGACACAGTCTAACTCGTGGAATATACTGGCTGACAAATTTATTTCGTTACCTAGATATAATGAGTAGTATGGAACCTGAAGCCAACATCAAAACTATTCATTCGAAACGGTCCCATTCCAATTTATTCCTATTGATACAATTTGATTCGAATAAATGTATTCATGTTAATATGATTTTCATAACATTAATTAAGATTTATCGTCGTAGTTAGTTGATTGGTTCTCCATGTCTTACAAATTAATTGGAAAAAATTCAATGAAATTATGATAATTTCAAAAATGTATAGAAAAATGTAGAGATAAAAGATGAGCAAACTAATTTTTTATAGTCACTATTTCTGAAACATTTCTGTGGTATCGAAATGTGGTATTAAAATGTTGTGATAGGACTGAAAACTCAGTACTTATAAAATAGGCCAAGAAATATAAAAGCGTGGGTAAACATCAAAGCAACAATACATAAACATACATTTAATTGTAAAAATCCTGGAAACACCATAAATAGATAATTCTGGGAAATACTTTATATACATTAAAATAAGAAATCTCTCAATCGACGATAAAAAAGATCTGAATTTATAACTCTCTACATGAAATTCAATGACACTATAAATAATATGTACTAATAAGACCGGTGCAATATTTTTGCACTCGGTTGGTTATTTATTTCGATTGCTTTTATACCTAGAATTAGGAATTAGGACAAAAAGTACTTACGAATTTGTTTTTATGTGTATAATATATAATAACCCCCAAATATTGTGTCCTATTATATTTCAATATACTGGCCTTGGTAACGTCTCTCAAATACCACTATGTCTTCTTGGAAGCGTTCCCCTTGTTCTTCTGAACAAGCTCCCACATTATCTTTAAACTTATCTAGATGAGAATGTAACGTATGCATTTTTAGAGACATTCTACATCCCATGATAAATCCTAAACGGGACATGAAGGTATTTTCATTTATTGTTTGTTTGTTGATATGATTTGGGCGCTCCAGACAACCGACAATAATAAAAACCATGAAGATTTCAGTTTTTTCAAGTTTCTACAGAAACCGTTGATGTAGAATAAAGAGAAAAATGGGGGTTGCCATTTGAGAAAATTAAGTTTTCGAAATTTTCAAATAACGAAATTCGGCACCATTTTCTGAACACCCTATATAAATTTTTGTCAAGGGTTTCACAGATTTTGGAAGCTGTAAGTGTTATTTATCCAAATCCCAAAAACATTAGTCCTGAGTCACTTAAAATTAGGAATATAATATTTGTAGTTGAGTACTGCAGTGTCCAAAAATTTCGAAACTGTGAAATAATTAAAAAATTGTGAACTTTAGGCATTCAATGCCTTAAATAAAATTATATTGAAATTTTACGTAGTTTCCAAAAATTTTATAAAAATCATAGCATTCCGTTTAAAATAACGAAGTGTGGGTCCATTTCCGGTGTAACCGAAAGTTTCAGAAAACTGAAATTATTTCAGCTGAAACAAGTATTTCGGAAAACTCATGCCAGTGAATTTTCAGAGCACTAGTCGCAGTACTTTCCCATATACATATCGATTCAGCTCGTCGTGAAGGACCCTGTACGTGCAGGCCAATGTTTTTATCGGTAGTGAGCGGCATCATTTCTACTATCCCACAGGCATATATATCTGGAGTATTTAGTATAAGTACCTTGCATATCTGTTTAAAAACACACCATCTTGAAATAACCACCAATCCTACTTTCATACAATATATTTAATTGTGGTTAATAGCATTTTAATACTATCGAAATTTTCTTTTAGTTGCTCTGTCAATAAAAAGACGTCTTTCAGATGTACGCCATAGAATACCTTTTTCTTCTAATAGACCTTTTAGCATGACAAAAATAGAGATCATCTTCCTTACTGAAGAAACAAGAAAATTCATTGTCTTCATTGTCTTTGACAGCATATTCGAAAACCAGATTTAATCAAACTCTATTGTTTTAACAGCGATGTTAGTAACTCGACTCTACTTTTTAGAAGATTTAAGTCTCTTATTAAGTCATTGAGATCTTGACAGCTGATGAGGTGTGATATTTTTAGTTCAGATTCAAAAACGAATTCAGAATGTCCGGATACAGATGAACCTCGTGCTTGCGGGCTTGAGAGAGTAGTTGCCTCCAACAATTGCGGAGCAGTTACAGGTATGTGGTATTGGAGCAGTTATGGATGCTAGGTCAAGATAACTTGTATTCTTCGATTTTTCACCTCTTAGTGGATTTCCAATACAAAAATAAGAATCAGTGTTATGGTCACTGGGTTTCCTCCAAATTCTCGGCACTGCAAACTTCATGGTGGCTCTACTTTCACCACGGTACTAACCGACAATAAAACGTAACGTAACCCTAGTTCATGTTTCCATAATTAGTAGAATAAAAAACAGATAATTTACTTACTGTCAAGATTGTATCTTCACGAGTTACATGATACATGTGAGGTCCATTTTTTTTCAGTAAGCTTGTTTCAATGTCGCGAAAACCGGCGATTGAGCGCAAAAATCATTGTCAAACTACTTAAGTTTTGAAAAGGCAAATATTTTTAAATTCTAATAACATTTCTTTTTATTTATATGCTTATATAATCAAAATATATCGGGTAAGACCATGCCCAAAAAAAGTTTCGTTGTTTAGGATGTAAATGTTTCTTGTCGATAAATGCCTAGATAAGATCACGTTCTCCATTAAAGTAGATCTAAAATGAAGATCATCTATTCAATAATAAATCTTATTTATAAATTTTCTTGAGTAATATACTTTTTAATTGGTTATTTATCTAGACACCATACTATACATTCTCTATATTTCTTTTTATTGGTAGGGGACGCAATAACTTCTAATTTAATAAAACAAAAAATGTAAATCAGAGCAGGAAATTCCATTAAGTGACCTGTGCTTCATGCTCACCGTATCAAAAGGAATGTGACATTTAAAGTAGATTCCAGAATGTATGCGGAAAATTTTATTTCTAAGGCAACTTATTCATGGAGGAAAACTCGTTGAGAAAGATTATTAAATATCTTATATCCGAGAAGTTCTTCGAGATTAATGCATAAAGGAATTTTCAATGCAGTCAAAAGAATATGAAGTTGAAAAAAGTAATAGGTCAAGACCGATTTTTAACACTTATATTAAAGCAACATTCATGATTTATTTTTTAAACTCATTAACATTTTTGCAGCTCAATTTTATGTAATGTTGTTCCCATTGTTTTAGTGAAAAAAGTTATTGAGTGGGGGAAATGTATAAACTTCACACAAATTAGGTTTTTTAAAAACATATCAGTGAGGGTTGATTTTATCTCATGCTATAACTATATTTCAAATCGAATGACGCCAATGGAATCAACATAAACTATCAATTAGCTTCTAGTTATTAATGAGAAATAATCAAATTTGTTAATGGTGCAAGTCGTAGAATAGTGGACACCTTAATAGCAAAATTCAAACCTGAATCTGGACAATTTCAAAAGTAAAAATTGTGCGTGTCACCTGAGTTCATGTAGTCAGACATCCGGATACGTTATGAAAATGTAGATCTTTTCTATATATGGAGACCACAATAAGGGTAGAGGTTGGAGGTCGTTTATGTTCGATTAAGCATATGACCCAAGACTAACTTTGGTCTACCTCGAGATAGTAGATATAGTTCTTAGTCCAATTTCAATTCAATTGCAAGGACAGAAACTGTTGTATATATATATTTATTGGAGAAATAGTGAATTACATTGTAGGAAATTCTTCCTTGTCTTCTCTATATTGCAGTATCATTCTCATCCTCATCACATGTCAATACCAGATCAGATGTTTAGTCTGTATTATCTCTGAAGTCGTGTATACTCTCCCTAATCTTTGTCATATATCATCATTTCGTCTATGGGTATCTTCACGATCTTCTTAAGTAGTTCATTCCCACAACCTTTACTGATTTCTCCTGTCTATCCGTCAGTTGGCAGTATTCGTATCCACAGGTTAGGAAGGGCTCCACTATGACTTTGTTCATCGTCATTTTTGTGTTCAGGAAAATTTTTTCTAACAAAACCAATGAGTTCAGAGTTTGTGTAACTTTTTTTTTCTTGATGCATGTAGAAATTATAATTCTTATATTTTCTATTTTCGTCTTTTCAACTTAGTTATCGTTGTTTTTCGTTTTCTCTCATATCTATTCTCTCAACTATGTACCCAGCGTAATGTTCGTGCCAGCCCTTGACATTGCGACTATAACATTTCAAGAGGGGTTATATAATAATCAAATAAAAAGTGCGCGAAAATCAGTGACTTAGAAGACGTGAGCTCTGATGTTTTAAGATATACTATAAATCCGAAAGACGTACGGGTGCTGGAAAAGACGTGCTTTGTCTAAATATGGGAAGACGACAGATCGCTCAAACCAGTGTTTAGATGTGTTGGTACACTTTCATTTTATTTCGTTAGATTTATTTCTCCTTTGTTTTTTCTTCTGTTTTCACTTCGTTAACGTTTTGTTTGTGATATAAACTTTTCATCTAACCTATAGACTGTTTAATAATATCTTTGGCAACACGATCTAAATTAGAGCCCCACACACAAGCAGAAGAAGATGTCCAGGTGAACTTGATTGATTACTTTGCTAAAGCTTGACCTATTAATCCATTGTATATCCCGGACTGTTCTGCAGGGATAATAATTTTCCTTTTCTTTGGCAGTTTCTTAATTTCTCCAATGACTTTTGGTAAACAGAGATTTGATCACCTCACGTTATTCTATCGACACATGATAGGTATGACAAAGAAATTGTCTTTGCCATAATAACTTTTTTGAAAACTATTTCCAGAAGGCGGAGCCTGTAAGAATCGCAAAAATATTACCAGATGATGAGAAACACATATTAGTCGCAAGAAGAGCTTTATGTGGTTGCAAGAAAAAAGAAAATACCTACTATGGCAAAAACGTAGAGCACTGTCAACAAATTTGTGTACATATTCTTTTTGTACTATGGAATTTATGTGAACAATTAAGCTTGAGTATAAACGTAGAGTTTCAGTACGCTATAAAATGTTTACCTGCAGTTTTTGATACGACCAATATTCGCAGGTTAATGTTGCATTACGATAAAGTGTCGTCACACACTGCCCAGCAGACAGTTGAATTTCTACGTGAAAATAATGTAAAACTAAGTGAAAATCCTCCCTTCTCTCCTGATTTGTTCATTTGTGATGTGTGGTTATTCTTTAACTGAAATAATATTTATATGCTCACGATAGAGAGCACTCCAAAAAATGACTACCTTCAAGGTTTTCAGTTGTGAACGTTTCGTTATAGAAGTGATAACTTTGAATATAAATCATTTTATATTTAAATATATAGGGTTACTTGCCATTACACTTACCTCCTATAGTTATATCTAGTTATTGAAGGCATATGGTGCATTTTGGTGAAATATTTTTTCCGAATTTATTAATGACAAAAAAAATTTGTATACTTTATAGTAGGAGTTACATGGAGACAATTCCAGAAGATTCTTCAAATAAAACGCAATAGGATCAAATATCATAAACACTTTGTCAGCATTTATTTTATTATAAATACGAATGTTGTAAATAACTTTTTAATCAATTTAGTTCATTCAATGAATTATAGTTAATTCGCTTGTGAAATTAATTTAGTTCATTCAACTCTATAAAATTATTGTAGTTTTGAGTTAATAAATATTTTTTAAAAACATATTTTCAGCTATCGAAAATATAATTCGGGTTATTTTTTTATAAACAGAAGCTTCACTACAGATGCATAATAATGGACCAATACCGAATAACTGAACATTTTTATACTACAAATAAAAAACCGCATAACTACCAACGTTTCATTAATTGAAAGGTCGTTAACTTGAGGGAAATAAACCCGAAATGGTTGAATTTAATAGTACTTTTTGTTGATCAATCATTTTTAACACTACAAATGATAAAAAACAAATATCAGATATTTTATGACCCATAAATCACTTGAACAAGTATTTTCATTCAACAAATCCTGCTTAACTGTATTGGGGTAGCATGGTGTACAAATATGTAACACGTGTTTTGAGAGGATAGTTTTATAGAATTACGCAACGTTGTCAGAAGGCAAAATTTTCCTACGGCAAAAAGAAAAATTATAAAACAATTCATATTTCTATCTAATAATATTTAAAATACGACAAATACCAATACAAAACAATCTTTACTAAACTTCCATAAAGAGGAATCAATTTAGCAGCTGCTTAGATTCTAACTTTAGGTAGTAGGAAAAATCCAAGGACTTGAAAAGATTAAGTCGAAATCTTAATACCTCTAACATCAATGATATCACGAACCATCAAAATAACTATCTTTGAGAGAATTAACTTCCATCTTTCAAGTATTAAATAATCTATTCTAGGATTAGATACAACAGTTACAAATAGGTCATTAAAAAGAAGTGAAAAAATTGTTGACATACATGAGGCTGCTATTCAGAATTCAATTTGACTTTCTTGCATGATACCAAACGAAAAAAAGTTTACCAACAGCATATATTGTTAATTCGTTTTCTGTATTCTATGATGTTATCAATTGAGCTTACAGTTATAATAACTGATAGAAATGAAATCAACTGTTAAGTTAGTCTCTGACAGTGACATATCACAATGTGAATTTATAATGAATATTAACACATTTTTTGGATAATTTGTATGTATTCGTGAACTTTCATTATTCATATTGAAATCCCAGTGTTAATTTTGAACGCCAGTTATGTACTTCCTAAACATTGGCAACGTTGCTTGAACGATCCCTCTCTGTGCTGGAATGATACATTTCCGGTGCATCTTCTACTGCTGCCTGTTATTTATGAAAGACTAAAAATATTCGTACCGAAACTGGGTTTAACAACTGCTCTCTTTATTAATATATATTTTCAACTACATACATCATTAGTACGTTAATGATAAGATTACATAATTATAGCTCAACATTGTAATTAAAAACAGTATAAGAAAATGACTGAGATTGAATAATATATCATGAGTAACAGAAATAAATGGTGCTTGGAAGTAGTTTACAAGAATTCCTGGTAATCGAAACAGATTGTTGTTGTTTTAAAACATTTGATGGATGATTTCCATTAGGACAAAAATAATTGGTACCAATAATACTTATTATACAAAGCATAATATATTCAGTAAAATCCAATAAATTCTGTGTGGAGAATGTTAAACAGAAGTAGCTGATTTAGAAATTTTTATCTTGTGAGTTTCACGTATTTTGGAGTTGATTCAATTATTCACTTGTTCAATTTTCTAATTTTCAATTCAACAAACTAAAAATGAAATGTACAGCTACTTTATCGGACATAAGAACACAACAGTTTTTCAGTACTGCAAAAATAGGATCAAATATTTTTATCGTTGTTTGGTTGGCGACCACGCAATATGCCCTCGCATTTAAAAATACATAATATCTGTACAAGTTTCTATAAACAACTTTTTCCATAAATCAATAATCCTTCGACCCCGAGAATTCTAAGCTACCTCTATTTGGAAATTCCAATTCTCCTTTCTTTTGTAATCTCCTTAATGTCCTGATAGTATGCAATTTACCTAATCCTCTATACTTAATATAATATAATATAATATATATATATATATATATATATATATATATATATATATATATATATATTATTCTACCTTTCCATTTTTCCATACTTACAAAATCCCAGGCAAGAGGCGAGGATCAAGGAGAAAGCATTACCTCTCGGGATCACGAAGCAGGCAGTTCTCGAACTCCTAGATGGAACTACGTTGCTCATAGAGTTTCAGTACGTGCCACTCAGTTCAGTATCACATATTTTTGTGATTATTGTTTTGTTGCGTATTTATTCTTTGCGAATTCTGGTAAGTTTGATTATATAAACAATATTTTTTCAAGTAATCTCACAGGGAAGATACTAAAGGATTCATTTCAACGGAAATAGGAATCATTTGATTGAATAACGGCTGTTGAAGCATCATTTTCTGGCAAAACAGTATTAAGGTACGCCTGATTTATACTTATAATTAGGAGAATCTCCATCTTATTACAGAAAAATGATTTTGTTCCGTATAACTAAAGTAAGTTTGAAATTAAAAAGAAATTGAAAATACTTCATCTTCTAACATAAAACAAACATTTGAGGATTGGTTTTCCCTTAATGTAGTTTTCCTATTCCCTCACTATTTCATGGCACAGGTTATATTAAACTCACTCAGATATTGTTATGGGATTTCGGTTAGTATATACATTATCAAATAAATAACAGTTGATTTCTATACAATCACCATTGAAATAATAACATTAATAGTTTAATCGGATGCTAAATGAGTCAAATTTCTTGAACCATGCAAAATAATTTCTCGCAATCGTAGTATACGTTTATCTCTGCTATAAACCTTTAACATTTCTTAAATATATGATTAAAAATTAGGTAACGGTCTATATGAAAAAAAAAAAAAACTAAATAAGTTATCAAATGCGAGATTATTTTATTTCTATTAGGGTTTAAGAGGTATGTCCTTGCAATGTTGTAGATCGGAGAGAACTAACTTCCTACTACCTAAACTTTATATATTTAATATATTTTGGGTTCATATTATCGACTTTATTATATTTAAACTTTCACCTGGTTTAATGACCTGTAGCTCGAAAATCTTTTTTTTTTCTTTATTAAAGGAAATATCAAAATATATTCTCAAAAATGTTTTCAACAGATATTTTAAAATAGAAAACTTTACTTGCAAAATTATATTAAACTCAATATTATTAAAGTATAATATCTTGAAAGAGAAGGATTTCTGTGTTCAATATTCCCACAAGATATTTCCACCATCATTTGTTTTTTGAGATCATGGATATATGTTTTATTTTTTCACTTTGTGTTTTACTGAATTATTATCAGTAATTATCACATCTTTGAAATCTCAAATGAATTGATTGACCAAAAGAAAAAAAAATGGTTCTGCTTTTTTGAGAGCATATTTGGACTCTATTTTTGTTTCTGACATATAATCATATATATGTACTATATCCACTAAGACATATTAAAAGAGATCAATTAAATAACGTTTGAAAGTATCCAAATGTGAATTTGACATGCGAGGTATTAATTAGTATCAATCAATCGCGAGACTTTCCTTGCAGATAGCATTTTCATGCACATTATTGTATACCTATTCAGTTAAAATATTCACTTCATTAACTATTTCATGTATTCTCATTCCACGAACCAAATGTCTATATTCATAGAAATTGAAATTTAACATTTACCGTTCTCAATAAATATTAAAACTAATGTATCAGCCAGATCAGAAACCTGAAGTTTTCAATATCATGAAAGTCGTTGTTTTTTCAAACCTCTCCCTTAAAACTAAGAAATTGTGACTATTTGGTATGGAGACTATTGAGTAGGAAATACATGCATTTTTTAAATATTATGAGAACAAAAAAAACTAGGTTCATAAACAGGCATTCCACATCTAAAACACTATGTATCAAAAAAAGAAGGTACTTGTTTCTCCTCAAATCAATTAAAAATATGTCAAGTAAAGAGTGATTATTATATAGCATTCATGAACAAATTTTTCAATCTAGGCCAAAATTTCATCAATTATTTGATAAGGAAAAAAACATGTCATGATAAAATATTGTTCATATACTGTAAATTTATTGTAAATTTTCTAATTCTAATATTATCATGAAGCTACTCGACAATCTTATAATTTTGTGATTCTGTTTATCACGAGAAAAATCAAAGTAATTTAGATAAACCCATCATATCCAAGATCTTAGAAGTTACAAAATAAAGAGAAAAATAATACATGAAAATTCAATATTATTTTACAGTTTCTATTGAACAATAATCAAGTTTCGAAGTTGAATCTCAAAATATGTTGAGCTCTTGTCACACATATTCGTTAGTTGAATTTATTTCAATTAATCTCAAAATTAATTGAAGGTTACTGCCTAACTGGGTACATAAAGCGAAAATTAATATTTATTTTTTCAGTAGTAATCCAGCGATGGTGAATATTTTAGCATTCCATGAAACGTACTATTCACGAATTTGAATTGATTTTTGTGGTTTGCGGTAAATACATCAAATTTGTATAAGCATAACATTGTTCACAAGTTTCTGTGGCAAACGTCCATAGATTGTTCCAACATTTTCATAAATTATGGAGTTGTTCGAAAAGAGTTATTGACAGATGGATTTCTCTCTTTCTCATTTTTACTAGTTGTATATTTTTACTCTTTTCTTGCTACTTTTAATATTATATTTGTCTTTTACATACCTTCATTGAATCGTCTACTTCTTTTCTGTATTCTTCTGTTTTTCATAGTTTCTTGTATTTATTGCTATCCATTATTTTGTTTTATGTGTCCATTTTCTTCTCTAATTGCTCTTAACTCTTTTATGTATTTTTCCTCAATTATTGTACTTTTGATGATAAGTTTTGTTTTATTCCCTTTTTTTCAACTTTTCCCTATTTCTTGAGTTTTTCGAAAGTGTTTCCTTTATATTTCAACTGTTGTTTTCTTGTTCCCCTGTTCCCCAGTTCCTCGGCCGACTAATCTAATCACTAGGACTCGCATACACTTTTCAAACCATAAGTTCACTTTTTTATTTCTTTCGTGTTTCTTCTGAATTTGGGATACGGCAGTATCGCTTATTTTCTGATCAGCGCTTTGGTTTTCTTTCAACAGTTGTAAACACTCCACCTCACCGATGCCTATAGTTTTGATCACATACTAGAATCCGCTTTTATTACACTTTTTCTTATTTTCACCATAAATTTGTACTTTCAATTCATTAACTTGCCTTGTTGTGTTTCCCTTCAATTTACGAGCTAAATGTAGCCGATAGATTACTACATTACACAGTAAGAGTCTCATAAAGTAATACCTTGAATACCCTCTTTTACCTTCTGGTCCCTTAAAGTACAGTCGGCAAGGAAATAGCAGCAATTGCAATATTAAATTAGTAACAGTTTCTTCGAGTTTCCCAGAATCCAATAACCTATAACAGTAATGGAAAAAAGAAGAAAAAAAGGTATCTTCAGGTTATGTTTAAATAAGCCACTGATATCAATAGAACCGAACATCGAATGGGGCTGAACTTAAACCAAAATATCACTATTCTATCCTATATAAAGAGCATTAAGATATGAAGCTAACCATGCTCAAAAGTTCTTTGTGATATATTATACTGTATTGTTTTTATTATCTATTCACATTCCTTTTATTTTAAACATTTTACACCACACTTAACTAAATTATACTGATTTACTTATCACTAACACTTAACTAACTTATATAATTTATTTATATTCTTCGGTTACTTTTCCATTTCGTTTCGCTCACTATGACTATTTATTCGAAACTAAACTAAATTGCGCTAAACAAACTCTTTCATATATCCAAACGAAGTTGTCAAAAATTTTGGAAAATTAAGAAACAAAACAAATAAATAAATAGACCTTCCTAGAACTTAGTGTAAAAAAACAATATATATATGAATGCTATGATAAAAACTTATATAAAAACAAACATTAAACGATTTCCGGTTTTACTGAACGTGCCGCGCCACGAATTCTACTACAAACGGACAGAACCGGTTCTTGGGCCCATATCGCGGAGTTGTTTGTAGCAGTACAATACCCTTGCCCAATAAATTGTGTCATTCGACAAGGAAAATACATTTTCTTGTTTTGGAAAATATTTTATTATCGGTATCCTGAGATGCCATGCACCCGTTTCGTTGTTCTCTTTTATGAATTCCATCCTTATATGAACATCTGGAACACTATCTAAATACGACGAAATAATATTACTTGCTTAATTCTTAAAATAGAAATAATGCTGTAGTTTGAATAATATATTGCTTCAATTTTATGTTTTCAAATGTTTTATAACTTTTTGATTTCGAAGAAATTCCTTTCTTTAGGAATTCTAATAATGGTACCTCTCCATGTCTCTGGTACTAGTATTTCATAATAATAACTTAAAAACCCTGTTGATATTGTCAATATTCTAGAATAAATTCATTCGATCAGGATCCATTTTGTTAACTGTTTGATTTATTTGGTATGCTGAATATGTTATTTCTATTTCATTGAACAAATTTTATTTATCTATAATATAATATAATATGATATAACACAAACTTTGTGATAATTTCTATTTGTTTTGATGTACCCTAATTCAATTAAAATTATTATTTTGTTTCATTCACATTTTTGTTATGTGTGTAGAGAATTGACTTTTACATCTAAGCCATTGCTTGAGAAGTGTTGTTTAGATTATTCTCGTTTTCCTGAGGACCACCAAGATAAATCCTGAGTTCCACATATATGTTGTGCAACGCGTGTGAGACTCCTATTAAGTTGTGCTAAACAAGAATCTAGACATTTAACTTTTGGTCTACTAATGATTTGGACGTAATCAAATGATCATAACAGTATTTTTGTTTTATTCAAACACAAGCAAGTCCAAACATATTGTCAAGCACCCAAAATTGTCGTCAAGTACCTAAACTTATCATCGGCCAGCAAACTAATCCTACATAGTGCCAAATTGCATATACCAAAGCCTCCAAATCAAGTCAGGATTCTGGTTCTAGTCTGGAATTTGTTCTTAGTCAACCCGGAAAGGTATCTCAAGAGATTGACCCATTTTATGAACCGTCCACTTCAAAACAACCGCATTTATTGATACAAAGTGAATTAAATGAACAACTGGAATTTACTTTTTCCTGGTACGAAAATTCTTTATTTCCGACATCATAATGGTGAAATGGAACCTTACTTTTCCAAAGAAGATGATTTCTATTGTAATCATATTCCTGTAGTGATCAAATTATTGTATTTTGAATATGATCCAAGTCACTTGCGATTGTTCATCAACTCGGCGATTGCCCATGGTTTTGATATGAAAGAGACTTACGAGAACATGAAGTCCTTTCTTGAAAAAATTGAATAGAGTGAAGATGTTTCGAAAATTTGAATTATATTTTGAAGTCATTGCTCTTTTGGTTGGGCTACAGCTTGTTTACACATAATAAAGCTGTTTTTTTTTGCGAATGGGACAGAAGAGAGAGAAAAAGTAACTACATACGAAAGTATAGCCCAAGTTATTCACTTCAGGGTAGAAGAAAGCTGAAAATAATCCTTGACAACATGCTTTCACCACCGTTGCATATAAAGCTCGTCCTGATGACACATTTTGTAAAAGCCTAAAGATAGTAGTAGATTCTTATATCTGGAAGAGATATTTCCCAAATTAAGCAAAATAAATTGAAGACGGAAATTGAAAGGAAGCTAAAAGATCTGGAAAAACTCGTCTGGAAGTGTTTTGTAACCAAAATTTCCTAAGAAACCACAATGCGGAAAATTACAAAGACTTAATCAATAAGCTTAAAATTTCATACAAAGCTTTGGGATGTAATATGTTTTTAGAAATACATACTCTGCACTCTCATCTGTATCTAGATTTCATCAAGATATTTTATTAAAAAAGCCCTATCTATCTATTGTACATTAAGGAGTACATTAAGTGTATGTTTTATAAAAATATATGTCTTGATGTCACAAAAACACCTGATGTGTTAATTTTTTTTAATTGATATATTATTGTTTGGTGGCCATAGTACATTCAAAATTTGCTATTTTCGTGTGACAAAAAAGTTTGTATGTAATGTTTTCAATACCATTGAAATTAATGAAAATAACTTCTTCATACTTGCTTACTTATCATATTATGTAAAGCTCCAACTAATGCCGAACATGTTTCAGACTTCAATCTATTTGGAACTACACAAAACTATAAGCAACACTATCCATTGAAAATCAATGATGACTCTTGATTTTTCATAAAAATTCAAATAGTTGATAACCAAATAATCTCTGCATCCTCTTCACTTATACTAGACACTAGGTATTCTATTTATTGATATGTATATTTGAGTTATCGGGATATTTGAAATGTTCATATTCTGAAGATATAGTCGAAAAATTGTTTCTGGTTTTTCAACTATTCTAGGTGGCAAATTAGAAATTTGAAATAACATTTTTGATTGGAATAAAAAGTTACATGTTAATATAACGGCATTCGTTAAGACCAGTACCACCTCTAAGCTACATGAATATAACCGTTATTATCTCCACTATGTGCCATGTTTTGTCAAATAAACAAAGTTAATTTATCTACGATTGAACAATATACCCAACTGAATTTAATTTGGAAAATGTAATTCCAAAATAATATTTACCGAAGCTACATTTATTCCAGCTGGCTGGTAAAATGATGTGGAATATTTCATGTATTTGGTATAAATTGTATGCACTTATTAAAATTTTTAATTTAGTGCAGAAATTATCCCATAACAACGGTACGTACCTAAATAAACATTTAATAATCGATTGATGACATTATGATTAATATTTATGCGACAAGAGAACTATATAGGGTGTTTAAAAATACAGAGAATGATGACTTTCATAATTCATTCATTATGTAAATTTGATTATATGAATTACATGAAAAATAACTCTTCTTTTTTCTTTTTGAAATAATTGACCTTTAATTGTCATATAACTTAGAATAGAATAGTAAATTTCAATCACGAATTAGGATAATTTGTGTTGAGGCCATTGACAATTTCTATGGTTTATAATCGCTACTACCGTTTATCAATTTGCAAAACATTAATACGGTTCAATTAAATCAATAACTCATACTTCGAATGAAAAAGATGAATGGGAATTTTTTGTCCAACAAAACTTTGGGTTATATTAAAAAATTATATCCATTATTTACTTCTTTGGAACTACCACTGAAATTTGATAAATAATTAACAAGAGTAAATTGCGGAAGTAATTCAACCAAACTTTTCTGCAACTTTGTAATTGAAAGAAGGGTTTCAAATAAGGTTTTGAAAACTTTTCAGAGCTCAGAAAAGTGACTTGAGAGAACAGAAGTAGCACTGTCATGAGCTCGAGAATTTCATTGACAACATCTTAACATTCAAAAGTATAAATATTTACTGTAATACTACCCAATTGATTGAGAGAAATTCAAGAAAGACTGTGTAGAATTTTGAGCACATTTGAGATTGAGAACTCACAACTATAATCTGTCAATATTAATCATCACTCAATTGATACACTAATGATTTTAATTTTGTTAGAAAATCTCTAATTTTGGGACTCTAGAATAGTGCCACACCCGCACATCAATCGCTTTCATCATCAAGGTGGCAAAAACTTTGAAATCATATATATATATATATATATATATATATATATATATATATATATATATATATGTATGTGTGTGTGTGTGTGTGAAGGACTTTTCACAAAAGTTTCACTTCTCCTTATATCTCCTGCTTGTTCACCACCCTTTTCAAAATCCTCAACCTCATGCGCTCTAAATCCACCTTCACATCATACAACCATTTCGACCCTGGTATCATCTTCCTCCTCTTCTACTTTGTACCACTTCATTATTCTTATTTCTGCTCAGAATCCATCCCTCCATATATAAATAAATCATCATAGACTTGCATTTTTATCATCTTTAACACATTCTACTTCTCTAGTACTCCTTCTCCCTCTTAGTTTGTTTTTCCTGTTTATGTGTCATTGTGAATTATCCTATAATATTACCCATATTATTATATTGGTTCCCCAGATAATTTCGGCCTCTTTCTCCGTCATCCTCATTGTCATGACAGATAAAGCATGAGTCATGATGGAACTTATCATCTCATATATTCCAAGTTTTGTTTAGCTTCATTTCTCTGCTTCCATTCGGAATTATTCTATTTGCAGCAATCAGTCTACACTCTACTGATGTTTTATTTCTTCTCCCCGCCCCCGCATGGCTAAACAAATATCATTAGAATCGATAAATACGCGAATGTAATAATAGTAACCCCTGATAGATTGGTCAACCAGATCTTCTATCTCCTATTTGTGAGAATTAATCACATGAAAAGTTCTCAATGCCCAAGGAACTTTGTGCAATAATTTAAATTTCCTCAAATTAATGGTTTTTTTTTGTTATAATTGAGTTATCAATTTTATTATAAATTGATTCGATGGGATTATGAAACGCGAAATGGCTCTTCTACATAATATTGATACTTCTATTAGTTTCTGTATCTGTTAGGTGTTTTGTATCTACTGAGTACGAGCATAAAATTGAAAAGCACTCGACTGTATGGACGAGCAAATTTACAACAATATTTACGGGAAAAGCATCAAAGCAAATTCTTAAGAGTGACTTAACAATATAGAAAAAAAAGTCGATCAATTATGAAAGGTACTATATTCATTTTCTTCAGGATCTGTGTAAAAGCTCTTTTATGGTAATACATCATCGAAATATCAATGGGGTATCTCTTAATCAATTGTCAAATCCAAGAGTATTTTGAAATAACCAGTGTCGTGAAAAATATAAGTCAAAAAGAAACAAAGTTATACACATATGGTGATTTTTTCCAGAACAAACCAATTTCAAACATTAATCTTCGTTTTTTAAAACCAAGCAATATGAATAATAGTTGTGGTGTGGAGCTCCTAGCTATAAATTCTCAGTCCATTAAAGTTTACCAGATTTTGACTAATTCCTGCGGAGTTCTGCAGGACACGTATGCGTGAAACTATTGGACATTTATCATTCTGTTAAGAATGTGTAGTTTCTCCATAAATTCACAACTTATCTGAATAATAAATACTGGTATGTATGCACAGCTAACTTCTGGAAAATTTAAAATAATATATTATGTGTAGACGTCTTACAAAAATCAATAATAAATCCAGTCACCAGCTATTTAAGGTGGAAGACGAATTTTAAGAGCATTTACTGAAATTATTTAATGAGTTCATGTACTTTGCGTTGAATATTTATAGATTCGTATTATCAAAGCTATTGTTGTAATACTAATATAAACATTCCGTAATTTTCAAATTTTGTTTGTTGTAAAAAACTTGGAAACAGATTAAGAGAAAGTCGTAAATGAAGTAATGGTTTTTATCTTCCAGAATAGGGTAAATTAACTGTATATTACGGCGGCTTTTAGACAATAAAGTTAATATAACCAAACTAAAGTATGGGTGATCTTATATTGTGCAATTTCATTTAATGCTCACTTTTGGTCTTCAGATGCCAAAATTCTGTTGCTATGAGTAGATTAGTAGATTGAATTTTATAGATTCTTAGCCGAGCAATATCTCTGTAGATAATTAAATTAATTATTTCATATATCAAGCGAGCGAAAAACAAGAAGACAATGGTGAATTGATGACAACTTAAAAAATATTGGGAAATACAAAATACATAATAAAATAAGAACATTCTATTGGAAAATGTATGGCAAAAACGATATATATATATATATATATATATATATATATATATATATATATATATATATATATATATATATATATATATATATATATGGTTCTAAATGCTCTTGATTTTATGTCTATTCTGTTTTAAAATTAGTTTTCCTTAATTTTTAAAAGATAGATGATATACTCAACTTCAGTAAAGTCGAAACGTCAATTTTTATTTTTCTTTCAAACATTATTAAATTTTAAAACAGAAGAGACCTTAAATCGAGATTATTTAGAAGCATTAATATATCAAAAGGTCAAAGAAATAAGAAATTGAAGAGAACCACCGAAAATCTTAATTAATTATTTCTCAGACGATGAATAAGTATTCGAAAGCTCGGAAAATATATTGAAGTTAGTCCAGTTTGGTGTTTCCTTGTTATGTTCCCAAAAAACCACTCTTAGTAATTATAGAACTTAAGAATGAGAGAACCACTACAAAATGGAATACATATAGAACTGTCAAAGAACAGCAGTGCAGGAACTTTTATATAAATTTAAAAGGAGTACCTTTATTGAGAAAACGAAAGATTTCAGAATAATTAAATATACAAAAAATTATATCAAAACTACATAGAAATGAAGCTTCCAAATGAAACTAATGTAACAAATGAGCAACAGATCAATATTGAAATGCTGTTTCTAGATTTCCAACAAGCGCTTGATTCAATCAATAGCAAAGAGATATTAAAGGCTCTGAAAGATCAAGGGATCGTAAATAAAAAATAGTGATGAGAAAATGAGAACCTGAATGTGGAGCACGTTCTAGGAAATATGGGAAATGTGAGAAAACTCAAGAACTGGTGGTGGTGAATAATAGGATAGGCAGACGACATAGTCCTAATTATAAGGAGGAGAAACACCGTATGGGGTATTACAAGCACTTTAAATACAACAGAAATAGGAGATTCTTTATTTGAAAGAGTACAAAACTTCGAATGTCTAGATATAATGATTAACATTAATGGTGAAAGAAGATTGGTAATGGAGACGAAATATTAGCAAAAATAGAGCATAAGATCGATACTTATAAATGGTCGCACAAAAAATAACAAGAAACAAATAATGGAAGGAAAAATAAAGAGAGGAATAGTAGGATCAGGATTGATAAATACATACAGAATACGGATACGGAAAACATATAAATTATGAAAAAAGGACTTGGAGGGAGTGTTATAGTTGACAGAATGGAAATGCAAAGAATAATATGTTCACCTTCAGTCTCTGAAGACGATAAATTGGTTATTGAAACGCTCGTCAGACAATTTGTGTGTTGGTGTAGTGATAGTGTAAACAGTATGTTCAGTACAAACGACGACTGTCATGCTGTTTTTTTTTTATTTTTTGACGGAAGCTTCATAAAGACTCCTTAATTTTTATATGACTGTAGAGTTTAAAATGTCTAGTTAACATACAGCAGTTCGTTCAGAAGAAAGTTGATCATTGCCTTGTAATTTCTTAGAAATATTTGTATCTATCATCCAAAAGCAAAGCTGGAGTCTGTATGTTAAACAAATTGATAGTATTAACACAATAAGCTCCGATTTTGATATTTATCGGTAGGTTACTATTTTATATATAAAATCAAATTTTTGTGAAAATTGCGAACAAGGATTTATTTTTAAATTAAATTGAAATATCTAGTATCTTTGTCGTTTCAGATGCAACTGTCAAGTATTACAGCCAGGTGCAGCGAATCAATCTTAACGAATGTTTTCCTGGTCCAGGGCCATTAGCTCCCCCCCCTCCCACAAATCATTAGAGATGCGCTGGCCTTTCGGTTTAACTAGTCAAAAGCAGACAGCAATATTTTCTCGATACACATAATACAAATTTAAGCTAGAAATGAATGGAAATAATGTTATACACCTTTTAAAAAATAATATAGATTTCTTCTAAAAATAAACTACCCCTTAGATCACGTCTCTTAGTGATAAGCAATAAATTATAGTTTATGTGAAGACGTAACATAAAGTTAAATAGTTAAATTTGGCGTGTCGTGATTTTCAGAAGAAATAGATTTACCGAGAACATAATTATTGAGTTTCAATCTAGTTTTAGAGACTTTACTTATAAATTGTCTTTGTATCGATGTAAGAGTCTAGTATTGGTTCAATCAACTTATTAAAAGGAGTTATCTTGTTGTATTACTCATTACTTACAAACCTATCCATTTTTAGAACATTTCGTTTGAGGTCGTTCTAAATTATTACATTGTCATATTTGAATACATTAAAAATTTGTCTTTGAAATTCTAAGTTTCATAATGTCACCTCACAGTATGAATGTTCCGTTTGCATAACGTCGCATAGTTTGAAATAAAAAGTTTGAAAGGTCAAATAGATATTTCGTTACCTTAACAATATCGGCATCTAAGAGACAAGAAAACAATCTTATTGATTAACTGCTATCAGACTTGCTTCTATATCAGATTTTTTACTGGATATGTGTTCTTCATCCTGTCGAAATATTGTGAAGTTCAATGAAAAGTTTTTCAAGCCATGTTTGTACTATAGTCACTAACTTAAATTATTGTACAAACAGGGACTAATACACTGTTCACACCACCACCATCACTCCCGCCCTTTGTTCCTATTTAAGCTAGTCTTACATCTAGCAATTTCAATGCTTTCAAATACATCCAACAATTTATTATTGGATACATTTTTTAACAATTTCACACTATTAACTATTAATATTTATGTCATGATTGTGACTAGCAGGGTGATCGGCAATACCTGATTTTCCGGTCCGTCCATATTTCAATTGACCTATGTTCTCTTCAAACCGGACAATAACGGATCTCTTAGTCGGCCCAATATACTTCATCTCACAATCTCCACAATTAATTTCATATATACCACTCAAATTATTGTTGGATGTATAAACCAATTTAAAACCCACTCTGCTAAATATTCTTTTCAACCCTTTTGTGTAAACAGGATTGAGAGGTATCAGAGTAACTTTTTTTTTTATTTTGGATTTGGTAAAAAGTATTTTTCTCATAGAGATTTACACTTCTTTTACCTTAACCGTTGAGTACAGCTACATCCTCAAGAAAAGTCTTTTGCTCATTGTATCTCTCGATGGGAAGGGGAAAGTGATCTAAGAAATCCACATATCTGGACCAAACCCTGGGAAAATACTGAAACTCTTGACTGATTTGCTTTTCAAAATGACTCATGAGCAGTTCAGCCATAAACGGTAAAATTCGTTTTGGTACTGGAAATAGTTTTGTTAGATACATATTTTTATTAACTGTAATATTCTTCTATCACATCAGCTCCCAAATTATTAGATTTCAATAAGTCCTCAAGGTACTTATTCGAAGGTCTGTAGGCACGCTGAAAAATAATGAACTCACTTCAATGATTATTTCTCCGCGTGCCGATCCCGCAGACCTTCGACTAACTTGAGTACTTACTGGAATCTAATAATTTGTTTTTTTTACTATTTTTTCAGGGTATGGTTTAGGTACGTGCATCAGACATTATAATCGTGAGTGTGGGTGTAGTGGTGGTGTAAACAGTGTATTCAAAACTGTAATCGTTTAACAGAATCATCTACACTCAAGATTTGAAGTAATTGCACTTTGTGAGAATGGAATTTAATTCTTTCAGTTTTCTTCTTACAGATCTCTCACTGATAACATTATTTAATTCAATTTGGGTATAGAGGTTTTAGGTTGTCCCTGTACACTTCGAATGGCATTAAGCTAATTATCAAAGTTTCATTAAATTTCCTCAAATTTGGAGACACTATTGACTTTGAAATATGAGAACTTCTATCAGGGTATGAACTAAGAATCAAAACAGGTAACCAACTCACTGTATCTTCAAAACCATTTATCATTACCATTACCTATATACAACATCTTACCATGCGAATTTTATATACCTAGCCCAAGAAAATCAATCGGTTTTTTGTGTGGAATATTTCGAAATGGCATATTAGACAGTTTCTGAAGTATGGGAGTGAATCGAAATCTGAAGGTGTGATATTGGGCGAATAAGGTGGTTGGTATAGTACCGCCCATACCAATTCTAATATTTTTTCTCAAGTACGTCTTTCAAAAAATGTTTTGGAATTGTCATTATGCAGACAAGCACCAAATACTCTGTGATTGAATTAAATTAAATCTCTCAATCGAATAGTTCACAATTTTGATCTACATGATTAGTTTTCCCAGGTTTTATCACTTCAAGGACAGTTTCACATTTACTCCAACAAACAGACAGAAGCGTTTTTTTGAGATATCAGTAATTTGTGGTGATGCATTTGGAGAGAGCCACTAACTTTTGCATATAGTTTTATCATTAAACACCATTTTCACTCTTCATTAATCGAAATATATAAAAAAGGTTGTGTATGGTGTTGTTAAAGCAGTACGTTTGATGTTATGGATCCATTGGTATTGTTATCTTTGGATAGCATATGGGGAACCAAAACACATGTCTATCTTTCCGATATGATGTGATTGTTCTTTGATGGTGACAAGTTCCTCGATTGTCTAACATGGATTTGCTTTGCACTTCTGCCCACAGCATTTACATATATTCAAAGTGATTGGATTAACATTTCAAATGTTTTTGCTCGCTATTGTTGCGTTACTATCCAATCTCAAAAAATATATCAAGTCGGATATACCACTGTGGGTTCTCTCAATAATTGGTTGCACTCCTTTCTACCTTCTTTCCAATGCCTTTTCTATTGTTCTGTAGCTGATACCACAGAGTTCAGATACCATGAGGGGCTTGTCTGTCTCCGCTTCAGTAGCTTATCAGCTATTTCAATTCCCTTCACTCCGGTCTGTCCCGGAATCCATCGTAGAGTAACTTCATTTCTCTCGCCTATCTCGTTCAATTTTCCTGTACAATCCCTAACGAGTACGGATTCTATGATATTGGAGATAAAGATCTAATGAGTGGTTGCACAGGGTGATGATCTGCAGTTTGCGACAGTTCCTCTTTTGATTGAACTGGACACATTTTTCAATTGCATAAATTTATGTTTGAAAAATGTTTTGTTTGTTACCCAAGGTTTCATTATGTTTGATTCTGGGCACATATACACCTATTCCAGTTCTGTCTACTACTTTGGTACTACGTCCGTACACCAATTAATTACATTTCTGTTCATTTTTTGTAGGTATGGTATTCTGAACTGAACGTTTTTGATACATTATTCTGAGCATTTGGTTTTTAATCCAAGATCGTTGTGATATGAAAGTATATATTCATAGTAAACTTAAGAGAAATTTAAGCTGCTATTCAATTGAGAGGTAGCAGAAAATTGATATTTCAAATTATTCTGACAATATTTATTGTGGAAATGTTTGACCAGAATTTGTACCTAGCTATGTTGAATAACTGTATCTCTGGTATTCTCAAATGGATGTTGAAGTTAGGTATCAATTTATCTTAAATTATTATCAATAGCTGACCCTGAAATAGTTTTTTCTTATAAGAGTCCTTTATTAGCTGCAATAATAATTTCATGTCTTCTCCTTTCGATATATTCGTAGTATCTACGAAACTAGGTTCAGTTTAGTTCGTTATAATTGGAAGTTTTGATGAACTTTGAACAGACAGTATTTCAAGTTTCAACATTGACAAATCAATATATCTACCGTTGTTGTTTTCAGTAATAAATTCAATTATATATTAATTTGGAATTATTTTTCTGTTTCATGGGAAAACAAAGTGAAGCAGGTCACGTTGTCATGAAGCGAATCATTAAAAACATTTATTTAGATATACCTAATTTTTTTTCCATTAGGACTTCTAGGAAAGTATAACTCAGTTCAGATCACATATCAGCGGATTGAGGATCCTAACCCAGAATGAGATTTGTATTGAAGGTTTAGAACGTCCCGTGACGAACATGATATTCAAGAACTTCTTTGTGCGTTAATTCTTCCAAGATATTTATTTAATTGTATAAACGATTCTAAATGTTCAATATTTGTTATTGAACAGTTGTCAACGATTTACTCACTGACAATGTAAACATTCATGTTTCATAATAATAAGCCCTTTTGATGCTGAAATGCCGAAATGCGGAAATGCCATAGACAAATAATACAGCCCTCCAGATGAACGCATTAACCCACCGGTGTACCAGGTTAGAGAGAATAAGAAAATAAGATAAAGAAATAATACTTGGAATAATAAAATGTATAGATTCATTTATTAAACTGAATTTATAGTGTTTTCCAATTTTCATTTAAGTACTTTTCTTTATTTCAATATTTCTAGAAGATGTAGATAATGTAATCTACGTCACATTATGTACTCGTGGTACAATTTGTTAAATACCACTTCACTCATAATTATCAGTACTTCAGACCAGCTCTTGAAGTGATTTAGTTAATTAGGCTACATATGGTTTTCACTGAAGTGCCATGTAATCGGTTAAATTTGAACATTTTCATTCACTTGAGTTAATCACATAGTTTTGATACATGTAATAAAGTGTTACTAGGATGATATTCTAGGTTTGTTGTTTCAAATTGAATAGTAAACTATGATTACATAAGAAAAAAGTTTATGTACATAATATATACTCGCCGTTAGTACTCGTACATAGTACATAGTTTGTTAAATTGTTCTAATTTGTTGTGAGTAAATTTAAACATGAATCAACTATGATTTCTAATTTCATTTCAGTTTAATAACGATATGATACCTAAATCGTGATCATGGTAAATTTCGAGAGTATAGGATTATTTGATGTGAAAGTACAAGTATGCCCATGTATTTCTTCATTTTTGGTAATAGTACGGGACACTATGCTTCTGAATCTCCTTCTTTACTGGTGGAATATTTAGACTCTTCGAAGCACTTTACTTTGACATCTTTCCAAAATGGCTTGTTGCTTGCTATACCCCATAACTGGATACCGTATGTCCAGAAGGGTTTAAGCATTACTTTGTATATAAAACTTTGTTGGACATAGATAGCTGGGATCTTCTGCCAATAATCCAGTATAATTCATGTAATTGTAGATCAAGTTGTTTCCTCTTTGCTAATATATGTTTCTGTCAATTTCATATTTAACTGTATTCGCATGATTCAATTGTTTATTGTTATTGGAATATTCTCTTCCATGTTTATTTAAACAGTTATACCAAATACTTATTGTCATTCATAATGACAGATTGTATAAAAGATGGGGATATAAAAAAATAAATAAATAAGATATTTTCTTATTAATTTCAAGAAAATCGGGTACTATTCCATATTCCTATTATAAACTACTGTCAATGTTATTCATCTCTCTTGAATTGGTATCTCCCTATATTGGTAGAAAAGTTTAGGATTATGTAAAAAAAGAAACAATTTGAAACTCTCCTCTACTTCTTAATCCAATACCAATTCTAAACCCTTAAACCAATTATTACTGGAGGTTCTCGGCTTAATATGAATTTGATATAACTTCAGAAAAAGTATCCTACCTGACTTAATCCTGGTAGACAATAAGTTGATCCCTCTTCCATACATCTATCGAAAAATTAGTCATCAAGTTCACTATAAATGTGTTTTGTAATATGTAAGAGCCCGTGATCAAGTAAAGTATGCGAATAATTTAATGAAATGACCACTTAAATATATTTGTCTACTGTTTCCTTAAACAAGAAAACGCCTTTCAAACGATTACATAAAATACTATTCCAAACGATTGGACCATCTAGTTTGACTATTTTGGATTTAGTACAAGTAGTTGTACGAGAAACAGAAATATATTTTAACAGAAAGCTAATGGAACAAAAACTCTAAACCTGAGTTTACACTGGTATATTCATTGGAAGGAAAAGGTGGAAGTCAGCTCTACCAAGACGAATTATTTGATGCCACCCATCTCGTTGATACATTAAATCAGGAAATAAAACATATTATGTAGTAGAATAAAGTGAAAAAAACCTGATAGTGATTTCTTATGCTTTCTCGTTGGAACATAAGCGTATTCATTTATTCTCTGCATTGGTACGGGCAGATACTATTAACATTTGAAATGTAATATTCAAAGCAGTAGTTGCAGTAGCAAATTATTCAGTTTTTTAAAATACTTGAATCAAATTATGAAACATTCAACACCAAGTTTATTTGAAAAAGGTTTATCAACGAACCTAATATTCATACATTCGATATCAAATCATTATTAAAAGAACGTGCCTGCGTACTTAAAATAAACGACATATTTAGAAAAAAATGTTTCTTTTTGAATATTTAATACACATATTTACAACACGCTCTTTGAGAACCTAACATCTTGTTAAAAATAGTATAATTTATACTTTCAGACCTTAAAACTGATAGGTACGGAGGTTTATTATGATTGGATTGTTGACGAATTAGCTAGGGGAAGCCAAATCGTGTGTACTTTTTTAGAATAAATTAGATTGGGACGGAGGATGCATGCTATTTTTAACTTCAAAGTTTTGAAGAGTACTACAATTTATGAAAAATTCACCACAAAGCGTGAAAGCGTGAAAGTTCGGAAAAACTTCGACTATTAACAGATTATACTCGACTCAACTAGTTAGAATTATATGAGTTTTTGAAATGAGATTCTATGCATAATGTTTATGTACGAGTGCCAGTTGGAAAACATACAACCCCTTTCATTCCAGCCTTTATAGTTATTCCGAAAATATACCAAGACACGTTAAACGTATTTATCTATTGAGTTACAGCAACCAACTAGATGCATCACAACGAAAATTTTAAAATGTCGTATGAAAATGAGGTTGACTTGGGTGAGTTATCTAATTTTTGGAATAGTTGGACCACATTTCTAGATATAGTTGATGATCCTTAAACCCTGATACCTTTTTAAATACTGTTGGAGGAATAGAACTGTTACTAGTTGAATCTCTCTACACACCATTTGAATTTCCCCTTCAAAGTCGGGCTATACTATTGGCCATTCTATCGATCTTTTTCCACGTATCCACTGTATAATAGCAAGAAAATAATGTGAAGGATTGGAACTTGGAGAATCAATTCAACTTTACAAACTAATTTTTGATTCTAAATTTTAGTTTCAGTTCAGGTCACCATTTAGATCCAATGATATTAATAATAAAAACCGTTCAATAGATTTTTCTCATTTGCATATTAGGTATGATCTTTCCTGACAAGTCGCGATTATCAAACCATTTATTAGCAACAATTTACGATTATCAACATGCCGATTGGGTAAAAACGAACATTATTAGAAATAAACATGAAGAATTAATTGGATGGAGTCCGGCTCTGGCTATCGTAACGTTAATAGTGAAAGTGTCAGTTCCTATAAAAATAACTCTTTTTCGATAGTTATCACAGTCCTAAAATATAGAGACATTACTAAGTAGAATCTCATACATTCATACTAAAACAGTGAATTTGTTACACACTGTGCTATCAATTTTACACCGCACCGGTTTGGAAGAAGAATTCGCAAAAAAAAACAAAGCAGCTCTTATCAACTTGATATGAAGTGGCCTGTGCCAAAATAGGTCCGCATTCTCGAATCAAAGCGAAAATATTTCTAAAATTAATGATGCAAAATACTAATGTTGGGACTTCTGACCACAGAAGCTCTCAGAATATAAACCCTACAAAAACATACTCATCTATACATTAGTCAACCACAATTTCCTACAAAACATCAAGCAATTGTTTTTCCAGCTGTTGATAACCTGAAAATTCAATATTACCTGATATCACTTGGAGAACTGATCGGTACAAAAAATATATTACTCATATCCAGGCTGTCAAACAATAGAATATGCATGTACCTCGCAAATGAAGATACTGTAGACCGCTTCATGACCTGTTATAAAGGGGTGATCATTATCAACATTACTTCGATCCAAGCCCAAAAGCTTATAACACCTTCCGAAAGATTAATACTCTCAAATGTATGCCCCACCATACCATAAAATATCAATACACTCTCACCAATATCTTTTCTCAAAATTAGCTCCACAATTCCGGAATATAACCACATCTACAGCTTCAGAAGACAAATCTTTATTTCACCATCTACAATCCAAATACCCGACTGTCTAATGATTACACACGAGAACACCACCTACAGAATTTACCTATCCCAAGACCGTCTACTATGTTTTACATGTAAAAAACCAGGTGCAGCAAACTGTGAAAACTACCAATTACAAACTTATGAACAGCCCCAAATAACTGAACTACCACAAAACCCCACCCAACCTTCCCAGCAGCCCCAAAATACCGAAGTCAATACTCCACAAGCACACACCAAGATCCAATCAGAAATCCCTATAACACCTCACTCCCAGAATGTACCCCCCATAAACATAAAAGAAATTCCGTAAAACAGCACCAAACGCAACTACGAGCAAATAATTACGCCTCCCCCTTCTTTCTCCAAACCAAATAGGCCAAGTAAAAAGCCTAAAAATAAACCAGACATCTCTACAGAAATTCTTATGGAACCAATTAGAAAAGTCATTTCAGAACAGAATCCTCCTTTCATATTGGACCACAACCAGATATCTGACCTTTTTGAAAATGTCTACGGTTCATTTGATCCCATTAGTATAATAAAGAACTACACAAATGATTTTACTGGATTAATAGACATGCTAACAAAAATTTACCCTTTCATTGAGCACAGATCTATCAAAAACAGATGCACTAAACGCAAGAAGAAACTGTTTTCTCACCTACAAATGAACATACCAGAAACAGACCTCTCAGAAACAGAAAGTGATTCATCTCAAACAATATTAACTAACTGAGCCAATAATTTACTTTAATATTTTTCTCCCCGTATTCTCATGGACTTCATATCTATACTACAATGGAATATCAATGGCTTTTATAACAACTTACCAATGTTGCCAAGCATCTTATCCAAACAGAAATGTGAAGTTATTTGTCTTCAACAAACCAATTTCAAATACAATAACAACGAACTGCTCAGGCAATTAAACAGCTTCTACAAGAACCGAATATATACCGAAGTAGCTACCGGAGGAGAAGCAATATTTGTGGAAAAACCTCTCCACGCTGCAGAAATCACAATCCTTACTAACCTTGAAGCCGTAGCTATATAACTACACACTAATCCAAAAGTAAATATATATATATATATATATATATATATATATATATATCCCTCCAGCATATCAAGTAGATACTAAAGAATTAATTGAATTATTGGAACAAATTCTTCAACCTAGAATAATAGTTGGAGACTTCTATGCTCATAACACCATGTGGGTGTCAACATCAATAAATCACAGAGGTCACTTACTAGGAGATATTCTTGATGATTTAACATACAATCAGGACAGGGTTCATGTATTGACCTCACTATCTGTGACCCAACTTTGACTCCAGCTCTTTCCTGGGATCGGCTGGACTATACCTACAACAGTGACCACTATCCAATCGTCATACATAACAATAGAAAACCAAATCACAATCACGACTTATATCCAAAATGAAATTAAAAAAAAGCAGACTGGGCTCTTTTCAAAACAATTATCTCAGAAAGTTTGACAACTTACACACAACAGATATAGACGAAGCTTTAGAAAACCTTATTAGTATTTTCGTGCGAGCAGCAAACATATCAATCGGACTACACGTCTGAAACGACGCAATCCTGTGCCGTGGTGGAATAGCGACTGCGAATCAGCAATTAAGAGCAACAAAAAAGCTTTCAATAGATATAAAAGACACAATACATCAGCAAACAAAATCGAATTCTTGGAAACCCGAGCTGAAGCTAGACGTACAATAAAAACTGCTAAACGCAAATCATGGACAGAATACGTCTCTACAATAAATTCTGAAACACCCATGACGGAGGTATGGGAAAGAGTGAGAAAAATATCAGGACTTTACAAGCACCATAATATACAAATACTAGAGAAAGACGGACGCACAACCACAGATAACTCCAAAATAGTCTCAATACTAGCTACCACTTACAAAAACCGCTCCATCACCCGCAATTACGATGATACTGTTATTACCCATGAGAGAGAAGAAAAGGATGAGTTAATGATACAGTTCGATGAAAACGAACCCATCAATTTACCCATTACCACCCAAGAATATGATGAAGCTCTTTCAAGCCTGAAAGAAACGTCACCAGGACCAAATGAAATACCAGTTGTCTTCTTGAAACATCTCCCCTTAATTGCTCACGAATACATCCTTAACCTGTTCAATACCATCTGGCTGCAGCATAACTTTCCTGAAAAGTGGCGTGAATCCATAATAATTCCTATACTGAAACCACAAACCAGTAGAATCCATCCTGAATTCTATAGACCCATATCACTCACATGTGCTATGTGAAAAAATTATAAACAACAGACTGCTCTGGACTCTAGAAAAAAAAAACCTATTATAGCGGAACAAAGCGGATTTAGACAACATAGATCAGCCCTAGATAACATAATAGGCTTGGAAAGTGAAATCAACGAAACATTTGCCCTGAAAAACAGCTGTTTAGCTATTTTATTTGACATTAACCGAGCTTTTGACACTGCAAGGCATGATTCCATCATAAAAAAATACGAATTCAACATACATGGTCACTGTCTGGATTTTATCAAAAACTTCCTGGGAAATCGAACATTTAAAGTTAAAACCAACGGCACCACCTCCGAAAAAACATATTTTAATAATAGTGTACCCCAAGGAGCAATCTTAAGTCCACACTCTTTATCATCGCAATCAATGACATCCTGAAAAACTTTAAAAACATCTTCTCACAAAGTCAGGCTTTTATCCATAACTTAGAACTGTGGTCATAAAAAACTGGTTTCAATTTTTCAACTACAAAGATTCGCTATATTCTTTTCTCAAGACAAAAGAACGTACCAAACATACCGGTACTGAAACTTTATAATGGAGACATAAAAATGGAAACAGCAATAAAGTTTCTCGGAATAATATTCGACCACACACTAAGCTGGAACTATCATATTAGAAATCGATCGACAAACATTACTAACATTGTACCGAACACTTAATTCGATCAAAACTAGATTATGGATCAATTGTATATTCCACAGCAAACAAATCGCTTCTGAAAAAACTCGACAGCTTTCACAACTCAGCCTTACGTTTGATAACAGGTGCAGTGAAAAGTCTGTACTGCGAATCAGGGGAACCATCCCTGGGAGACAGAAGAATATATTTGAACCTTACATATGCAGCCAAACTACAATCCAATCCTTCCAATCCGACCCTCCAAAACTGCTTCTCCAAGAAATTCCCAAATCTTTTTTCAAAAATAAAAGAACCCCCAAACCTTTCTATGCTAGAATTTGATCATATCTAAGCGAATTAAATTTCTGCAATTGCAAATTGACTATAAAACACATAATCGCAGAATGTCCTTCTCTTAACTCAGAAAGATCATCATCAAATCTACCACTCGGAACAATATGTGAAATTTTAGGACCTAAATACAATATTACTCATCTTAAAAATTACCTTAAACAGATCTCTATCATAAATTCAATTCAACTACTATTCATAGATAAAATGCTTAATCTTTACTTAATCGCTAATAACAAGTATACAGTTGATGCGAATTTTGTAATAAAAAAAAATTGAATAGATAATTCTTAAGAATATGATTCTTTGATAGACAGGTATAACCTATACGGTTACAGAAACTTGTAATTCAGGTAAATTATTTCTATTAATATATTCGACTTAAATACTACCGGGAATAATCTACTATGTAATATGGCTTCACTATAAATCATTTTAATCCACGGAAATATTATCACAAATTGTTTTCACGAATTAAAACTTATCCAACAGATATCTAGCAAACTGCTACCAAAGCTCAATTAAGTGGTATTTCTAGAAACGACCCTTGAAAGGAAGTATCAGTCAACCCCCTTTCCATCTTCGATTGTAGACCGACGTAATTTAGAACAAAACCAACAAAAAACTGTCCCACTTGAAAATAGTTATAATACAACTGTATACTTCTGATTGAAATACAAATTGTCATTCGCTTTCAAATTGGAACCTTGTAGAAATTATCTATGAAATTTATCAATCAATATTCTTCGTATACAATTGCATGTTGAAGAAAAATTTCATTCATCGTATTTGGCTTCACTGGCCTATATTAATTGTACCATATTTCAATGCACAATTCGTGTCGCAGTACAGGGTGTATCATTTTCAATGTAATCATTTGCGTAGATGATAATAGTGACCTATGCTTCACTTGATAAATATTAACTAATTATCTAAATCGATCAAATTTAGATATACCGTCGACCATTTTCAAGTGAATTTTTAATCTTTCATTTGGCTATTAAGTGATAAAACTAGCGTTGCTACAGAAAAATTACGTATATGTTAAAGGTAAACCCTGAGAGCTGTTTAGCCTACTCTTTCGAATGCGATGCCTACCGTATCTGTAAACAAACCAGTATAGCCGTTGAATTCGTTTGTATAGCTATTTTTTTTTGCCGTAAAAATGATCGTCAAAATAGAGCAGCGGTTGATGTGAAATTTTATATGATTTTCACAAGATTGCCGAGAAAGTCCTGAAGATGATTCCTTCGGGTCATCCTTCCACGTCAAAAACGGATGAAAATATGGAAAAAGTTGATTGACGTCTGTCGAATTAAATTTAAATTAAAAGGAGAACGATTTCTTCTGAAGTCATGAAAGAAACAGCGACCTACTTCTTGAAGAAATGTCCTGCAGTATTTCGAAGAATGGAACGGTATACCTCCATTTGAAGTGATAATAAATAAATATATACAATCTCGGTATTTGATGGTCGCACCTCCAACTGTTTTGTGAGCAGTACGTCCAATTGTGGTGATTAGGAAACTTTTGTTATTTTGCAATAGCAATTATTGATCTCATCAATCGAATTTAATTTTTAATTAATTTTAGATTAATAAAAAATTAATACTTGGACAAATATATCCCATTAACATCCAATGTAGACGAAATTTTCCCAGAAGTGAGTGAAAAGTATATTTAAGTCTATTGTTTGTAAAGAAAAGACCATGAACTGTTATCAGGAAGCTTTGTGCGATTAACAATGAAATCCTAGAGTAATTAGTCGTTATGGTTCCATATATCGTATATCATTCTATCAAGCATTTTCTCCAGTTAGTTCATATAATATAATCATGAAATTCGATAATAGTCTTTCATGTAGTAATAGCTTGTAAAAAACAAAATTCTAGATTCCCTATTAGCTCTTGGTAATATGAGTCCAAAGGGAACAGTTGAAAGAAAATTTTCCAAAGATTATACGCCAGACGTATTTTAATGGGTCATTATTGGAACAAACGTTTATCAAAGAACTACATCACCATAAACATATGCTTGTGAATTACTATTCTAGTTATTCTTGAAGTTATTTGCATTGACTAGGAAGAGAAATATTTCAATTCATATCTGAAAATGATAATAGTAATTGTATTATTTCTCAAATAAATCAAAGAGAAATATTCACAAGAAATCTAACTAGAATTATTGAGACATCAAATATAATTTCCTGATCCATATATTTCATGAAATACACAAATTCTTGTAATAATTTGGATTTGCTGATATTCAGTTTTAACAAAAACTAAATGTTTAAAATAACTTTGCAGCGCACCGAAGTTCCAAGCAATTGTATATATTTAAGAAATAAATCATTTAACGAATGATCTATGTACATATATTATCAATATTTTTCTAGTTGCTTTCTAATTCTGTATATAAATTTTTATCAATTTGTGCCGTATTCTAGGAAAGTCTCAAAATTACCTGGCAGAACAATAAACTTTTTCCAGAGATGTTCAATAACTTAAATAATAAGGAGCGTTGAGCTCCTCAAAATAGACATCACCTCTTCATTTTTGGACCCATGAGCCTAACCATCTTTGACCAATGAGCCATTTTCTAAGTATGGTAACGGAGCTTAATCTGGTGAATCGAGTGCATGAGGTAGCTATTCAAAGCTGAATTCAATAATATTGCCCATTGCTAGAACGGATGTGTGTAGACCTGGTGCATTGTGTTGTTGAAGCAACACTTTCTTCTTAGGCAAATGTTGTCGTTTTTGCTTGATTTCTTCGCTCAAACGTTGCAATCAATTCATATATTGCTCGCCATTGATAGTTTCTCCTTATTCAATATATGAATCATCACGATTCCACACCTTAGCTGCCGATGGAAGTGTATTTGCCTTCTTTGCAGCCTTTCTCTTTAGTCCATTAATTTGATTGTTCTTTTATTTCGAGTGCTGCGAACTGATGTACTCACGTTTTATTATTGGTTATGAATGGATGAAATCGGCTTCATTACTGTTAAACATTACCAAACATTCAATGAAAACACCTTCACGATGCAGTTTTTGTTCCATTTTGAGCAAACGCGGCATTTTGCGCACAGCTCTTTCATGACCAAATTTTTAGTTCATATGCTATGTACCGCGCTTTTTTTTTAAATACCTAATATGTCTGCTAGTTCGCGTTTACAATTTCACTGAAATCACTATTAATGGATACTAGGGGAGTACTGAACAACTTGGCGTCTTCAAACTTGAAACATATACTGTATAGATTGAATACTGTCTAATACACTGGTATTTTTTCAAGTAGCTCTAGATCAGGCCAGGTTCTTCTGGTACCATGCTTGATTGTTATTTTTAATTTAGATACATTTGGCTGCACCCAACTAATATTGTATGAATGAGTGTTTCACAGTTATATCAAATAACTTAATAAGAATCGTCATATAATATATTACTTGGTTACCCCGTTAATTCATTGGACACTAAATTTCTTGATGTAGAAATCAACTTTTTTTTATTATTTACTACTTCCCAACTTCATTATGCATAATCTCAATGTTTTGTCCAACCTTAAAGTATACAAAAATAGTTAGTTTCCCTAATACCAACTTTCAATTTTTGAGTTACTATGTTATTATGATGTCTATTTTTCTTATACAATCTTTTTGCAAAATAGGAACAATCAATTAGAAATAATTAACAAATTATTATTTCTAATTCCAAATTTTGTTCACGTATCTTTTGAGAAGAAATATATATTCTTGACGATATAAGTGAAGAATATATAAACAAATGTTTCAAGAATATGATGCCTATATAATAACACATGTGCAATTAATTGTTTATGTTTTACCGCTCCAAATTTATTTCAATTCATTGAACTGTCACAAAGTATTTTCATATATTCTGCATAGTTTCTTAGATCTATTTTGCTGCACCTTACTAATATTTGTCACATGTATATAATAGAATTGTCCGTTGTATTGTGCAGTATTTTTGTTAGAATGTCTCTTACATAAATAATTTTTGGTACTTTTCTGTTGGAATTCTATAACATTACTGAATATCTATGTACATTTTGTATAACTTTGTTTCTCCTTACATATTGAGGATGTTGAGGTTTATTCTTAATTATATCTCAACTACATTTTAATTTTGTTAACTATAACTTACTAACTACAGTGTTCTTGTGTATGTATCCTGAATAATTTACAATTATGCCTCACCTTAGATCTTTCATAAATCTTTCATAAATGACCATGACACAAGACGATTTCAAAACGTTCTCAAAGCTATCAAATTTGATTTTGATACACAATGCAAATTTATACTCTTCATAAAAAAATACTAGAATAAGAACATATCACTAAATGATTTCAATTTATCATCAGCTAAGGAAAATGTATCAACAGGATAATATAAATTGTTCATAAACTTGGTATGAATGAGAATAAATGCATAATTAAATGAACCTATTTGATAATATTCTACTTCCGTAACGAACATTATGTTCATTGAACTTCAAAGATATTTTCGGTTTATATTCCAATGAATATTTCAAACCGTCAAACAAGCTGGCCATTTGCCAAGACACCAGACAATTCTACAATATCTAAAGATCAACTGAAAAAAGGACCTTGTTAAACATAATAACAATAGAAACAACGATTGGAAGTTGTAAATAATTCACCTAATTTGGGTTTACCATTTGCAGTACTTATGAATTATACCCAATTTTGTGCTATTACGAGGATGGTCTCAGAAGTACCAGGGACAAAAAAGAAAACATGAATTTTGGAGAAAAATATAAGTATTTTTCAATGTAATTTCCATTTAGATTCATACACATTTCCCAGGGATGTTCAATAACTTGATAATAATAATCGTGAACCTCCTCAAAATGAACATCAACTCTTCATTCTTAGAAAATATTTGACCACCAAGCCATTTTTTCCAGTCTGGGAACTGAAAATGATGCGAGGGGGTTGAATCTGGAGAATAGAGTCTATTGTTTCAATTGCTCATTTGTATTAGGAATGGAGTCATATTCACACGTTTAATCCAAACTTTCTAACACAGTGGTATTTTCAAGCAACTACCGCCATCTCCAGGACACGCCAAGTACTTCTGGGACTATCCTCGTTTAAATCCATAGAAAATGACAGAATACTCAGAGTTTTTCTTTAGTCTTTCAATTCGGCTGTTTATTACATTCTGCTTGCATTTTTTGCACAAATTTTTACCAGAAATGATGTTCGTTATACAAATCCTGATAATTTTATAGTCACGCGGTCTCTCTTAATATAACTACTACGGCGAAGACCATGATATACTTTTCTGGTCATTGAAATAACATACAAGTCTGGGAACAGATTTTTTGCAATTTTTCAGCTGTATGAATTTACTTGTAATTTATTAGCATGTTTGCCAATACCAAGTTGTGGGGAAAGTATTAACAAAAAAATTTCATCATACCATAATCGTCAACCCTTTCAATCCAATCATCTTCCAATTTTACATTAATGGCAGCTTTCTGAACTTCAGTTAACTGGGTAGGCATTAATTACACTTTCAGTTTAACTGTACTCAAATTGATTATTGAATTATGTGTCACTAACAATGACAGTGACATTAGTTATGAAATCTGATTTACGCAGGCAAAATATAAGTATTTGCTTTTTCAGTGTACAGGAGTGTACAAAAAATGGGATGATAGGAATTATACACTATTTTTTTTTAAATTCTGAATCCACTTTTCACACAACTACTTCTAACTCGATTGAAAATATATATTCTGGGAAAAAAGTCGAAATAATTTTTTAAACTTTTCACCGGTTTTGGATGACGTCAATTACCACGTGCAGTATTCCTTCACTTTAAAAGTGACAGTTATTTTATACAATCGATAAAAGCTATGAAAAATATAGAAAACCGTTTTATATGTATTGTATTATACAGAGTGTGAAAACACAAATAGAAGAATACCCGATAAAGTGTTCAGAACCAAGTTCAGAAACATGCGAAAATAAGAATCCAATGGTGTGAAGTTATAAGAAGTATCTTCAAAATCATGCTGGCATTGTTGTGAGGATTATTTTAGTGTAAGTATTGCTATTTCTCAAAAGCAATATAACCTAATTAACCGAAGTAATAAAAATTTTTCTAAAGAACTATTCATACCTAAGTTTCTTAAGGTAGACCTTTAATTTTTCTATCTAGACAATAGTAACTTATTTATTTGATGAAGACACAAACAATTATGAACAGTATAAGATTATGAAGCAGCAAGGTGAAAAAGTACCAATAATATTGAAGAAATAAATTGCACTTTATATACTCCTTTGCAGAAATATGCCACCCCACAAAGGTGGTAAATGAAGTCCTGCCCGAGTTTGCTGACAATAGTTATATATCAGTACTGAGTGAACCACCATAAACAAGTAATTATGAAGCATGGTGCAGTACTTCTTAAGTTGATATTTTGAATGATTACGAAATGGACACTAGCTCTTCATAAATTCAAACTTGTGGTAATGCATATAAATTTTGACAAAGCTTTGCAACTTAATATCAAAACAAAGTACAGGACTAAGAAAGTTAATAAACAGTTACTCTTGAAAACAGAGAATATGGCATATTCTCCCATCTATCTGTCACCAAAGTATCCCGGTCGATAGTTCACCTACTTCTATTCATTCCACAAAAACACTTTCAGTCATCGTCGTAAATGATTATCAATGCTAGATAATTTGATAACACTTCAGGAACACAAAAATAAACAATATAATCAACACCCCGTTACCTCTATAAAACCAGATCTTGTGGTTTAACCTTCCGATCAATGATCAAATTTAAGCGTTGCTAGCACATTTGGAGATCGGCTCCTAAGCAAACCTAAAGATACAATATAGAAGAGAGCCGTTCGACTTATAGGTAATCCAAACTTGGACAGCTTAGAGCATAGAAGAAATATCGTCGACCCGACTCTGTTTTACTGATACTACCACGGCAAATGCTCTTCCGATATATCCAGCATATCACCGAAGTCGCCTGCAGGTGTTCAAAGTAACAATTTATCAGGACTCCTTTCTTTAGAGAAGTGCAAACTAGTTGAATCAGCTAGCAAGGCATGTCTTTCTTGAAAGCTACAGACTGCAGAAATTCAAGATCAATATCGACAGGCTTGTCCACGCGGAAGACACCACTTGCATATTCTCTATTTTATTACCGAGGATTTACTAAAACAATAACGTTGATTAAAATTATTTGTTTTGAACAAGAGTTCAACTCTTTTGATGACAAATTCTTCAAACAAACTTCAAAACAAAAAGAAAACGGTAGATATCGATCTAAAAATAAAAAGTTGTAATCATGTACACCGCTTGTTTACTAATTATATATGCAAGTAAACACCTCACACCATTCTAATTATTCATCATACCGTTGTAAGTATGGACGTTTCTAATATTAATATATTAAAGCATCGCTTCATGCTAATAATTCGTACTAATGAGTTGCTTCAGACAACGATAACTATGGATGGAAATTTGGATGAAAACGTGTTCTGACGAGCTTTGATCAATTTGTCCGAACAAACAAACACCGGTTCTCTAATGAGGATGTTGAAAGTACTACTACAATTACGTTAGAACATGTACGTCTTGCGACCTGCGTCTGTTGTGAGTGTTTTAATGATTCAAATTTCAAATATTTCATAAATCTTCTTGTTTACAAGAACATATTTCGAAAGGACACGTGAAAGAGAAACTGACAACAAATATGTCTCTCGGCAAAATTTGGAGAAGTTTGTACAAAACTCAAAACTACGAAAAGTACAATTTTTATTTTGTAATTGTGTTCACATTTTAAGAATATTTCATTAATCAAAAACATGGCTTGTAGTGCTGCTAGACTATTACCTCAGCCAATCTAGATATGTGCACTAACAAAATAATTTTTAAGCGTTCCTCTAACTTCATTAGTGCTTCTTGAGTAGTTATTATTGTCCCATGAAACTGACACTTTGTAGAAGAGTTCAAAATCCATCTTGATATTAGAAAGTGTTGTTAATAATTGACAAAACCAAAAATTCCAACGATACTAAGAGCTTGTTTTTCTTGATTAAAAAACCTAAATATTGATATAAAAGATTGTGAAGAGAATGGAAGAAGCTTAAAAATGATCACACTCCACGCTATTCAACATTACTCAAGTGGGGTTACCGGCGCAAGAAATGGAAAAGGAGGTCACGCTCATGTGAAATAAAATTAACCTGTTTCGGCATTTTTCTCAAATTTCTATGAAACTGCAAATATTTGTTCTAAGACTATCGAACAAGAAAGCCCGGAAGAGAACATTGTAAAACCAGTAATTCAAAAGAAGCTACTGAAATATGTGCTTAGATTTGAATTGTCAATTAAATTAATTAATGTCTACCCCTTAGCTTCAACCTTATTCGATTCGCATCAATTGCAAATTTAAATCTAGACTCGCTTTTTCTTCTTTCTCTTTCACGTTATACACCTATCGATAGGGGCGATCTTTGATTCTAAATGATTTTAGATATGTAACAAGCTAGGAAACTCAGAATACCAAATTTCAAATAATCAAAACTGATAGAGTTTAGCATCAACATTAGTTGGAATTTATATTACCAGAACACACTGAGATTTAAATTGGTTTAAACTGTAAAGTTTTCTTAATTTTTGTATTTCTGTGTACAATTAAAGTGACGCATTCAGTTTATTGATGGAAGCAACAACAAAAATGTTATTGTCAGAGAAAAAGACGACTCGACGTCTTGGTATTGTTAAAATATAATGCGGAATTTAATATAATACATTTGTGAAAAATATGAGGCCAAACCCCATCAAATCAATGTTTCTGCAATTACCTTCAACAATATAATATAAGGTCAATACTTTATTGAAAAAAAAACATATGAACTCTACTAAAGCTTTTAAGATTTAAATTAGTAGGTGCTATACATATTATGTTTTTCAACAATGTAGCAAAACACTATTTTTGCAAAAAAACGGCGCTACTGTACATTTTTGTATTAAGATAGGATTGGACAACGTTACACAATTAATGGTGACAATGATCCCCTGACTGTAGTCATTAGAAAACATTATTTGGGGCTAACTGAGAGACGAGATTTACAACATAAGTCAGCTGATATCGAATATGTATAAAATAGAATTAGTGTGGGATCAAATAACATACCAAATTATGCTGTTTGTAAATCCATTAACGAGCTTTATCAGCGCCTGGAAGCTTGGCAAGTAGAGGGTGAGAGGGAAAGGTTGGAGGACAATATTTGCAGCGGTAATTAGCAACAGCAACAATTTACCGTCGCATTTGCAATAAGAGGTAGTTAGAATTGCACGAAATGATTAAAAAAAAATTCGAAACAAATACGTTTAATGTAAAAGAAATTTATTTATTTTTCAAATCACTGATGAAATCTTTATAATTTTATTTCAGATTCTCGCCAGCTCAGTATATACGTTAGTAATAAGTGAGGAAAGTGATTCAAATGAAGCAATTCTCGGAAATAACGTTTATTGCAGTTAAACTTCTCTACATACTTTCCTCTTTTCTGAAAACGTTAATCTGGAAAGTTTTAACTAATTACGCGCACCTAATTTAATTGAAAATCATTGATAAAAATTTTAAGCTCAAAGAAATATATTATGCTGAGGAAAATTATTGTTTAAAAAGTTGGAAAAATATAACTCTCGTGTTTGTTTTGGTACGTTTGTGTCGCAATATCGATTATTTTGGAAGTTGAGTTATACCTCAAATATTGATCGCAAAACTATACATTTTAATTATATCAAACAACTCGACACGTTGGTTCTAATAAATATACACACCTTTAATAATGAATTCCAATTTTTAAGTTTCCATGTGAAATGAAAAGTTCCTCTCCGATGAAGAGTTTTCAAAAGTATCACTTAAATTTTTCACAAATCACTTAACTTCCTCTGTCCAGTAAAATAATTTTCAATCAAATTGAAACTTTCACTATTAGCGGTAAAACACAAGCTTTCGTTTACGTCTTCTGCTTAAAGTTGTAACCGACGCGAGCCGTCTCGACGCTACCGACCTTCGTGAAGCGTAGTTCGCCACTGCAGTTCACTTCGACTGAAAGCTCCAGTTTTCGAGCTACTAGTATGTCTTTCTCCGTCACTCTTACAGCCCTGCCCCTCCAAAAGCCGAAGTGATCTTGTTTTAAATTAGTGACTACGAATTGGTTTTCTAAGTGGATGATTTGAGTGTAATTCTTGTTGATATTAAACGCTTTGGATGGAGGAAGGAAGAAACTTGATTATTAGAATGTTTTCGAATACTAGTAGCATTTATAAAATGAAATGTAGGATACAACTAACAATTAATTATTGCTTGATGATGAAGAGTTTATCTTGACTATGTTGCAATACATTTCAATTTTATGTGAAAATACTCTTAACAGTGAAATGATTTTTAGAATATAGAAAGTAGCTGGAAGATCTTAATTTTATAATGTTTTCAAACTCAACCTTTAGAATCGGAAAAATTACTATTTTTAAAGGAGAAATAACATTCTTAATGTAGATTTGAATGATTATTTCACTAATCAATATTCACTATTTTACCCAGAATTATTGAGAATGATCATCACATACAATTCATTGGAGACATCATATGTGGTTATTAAATTATATGTCAAACTGAATTTTAGTTCAGATGCTAGTAAGCTAACATTAGTAGAAAAAAAACAGTATTTTAATTGCATAACTTTACAATCAAATGTCACTACAAACACTTTTCTCAGCGATGTTCAATTAGTTCGCTACCCTTTTTATAATAGCAACCGTCAAGCCGACCATCAACGGCTAACATCACCTCTTCATTGTTGGAAAATAATATTCGACCACCGAGCCATTTTTTGAAATCAGGAAACCGAAAATGATCTGAGGGGCTGAATCTGGTGAATTCATTGCAAAAACGAATGTATGACATGGTACATTGTCTTGATGAAACAACACTTTCTTCTTAGCCAAATGCGGCCCGTTTTGCTAGATTTACTTGCTCAAACTTTGCAATAATACTCGCTGTTGATAGTTTCTCCTTTTCCAAGATAGTAAATGAAAATTATCGCACGCTCATACCAACAAATCGACGCCACGACCTTTTCTCTAGAGAAAACGATCTTTGCCTTCTTTGGAGCCAACTCTCTCTTTTAAGTCCACGTTTCATTCATGATTGTGGAGCGACAAAAAAATTTGGCTTTATGTCCGTGAAACATTGGGAAACGCTCAATGGAAACATCTTCACGGCGTCGTTTTTGTTAAATTGTGGGCAAACGCGGTACGTATCTTGTGCACAACATTCTTATGTCCAAATTTTCAGTTAACATGCTATTTACCGCATTTTTACAAATGCCTACTATGTCTGCTAGCTCGCGCACTTTCAGTCAAAGATCGACCTAGTACCGCTTTGTGGATTTTCTTCAAGATTTCTGGACTCGTCACCTCATTTGATCGACCACTGCGATGCTCGTCTTCGCAGGTTGTACCTTTAAACTTTGCTACCCAATATTTTACTGTTGATAACGCAAAGTAGAATCCAGTTCATCTTTTATATTGGTTCGGCTAAAGCCTTTCAAAGTAAAAGTATTGTATCACATAACGATGACCAAGAATTTCCATATTTACAAATTCACTGAAAACGTTCACTATTGATGGCTGCTAAACAAATACTAAACAACGTGGTGTGTTTAAACTTCAAATACATGCTGAATAGTCGTATTTTCAAGCAACAACCGCCATCTCATGGTCAGGACATCCTTCTGAGACCATCCTCATAGAATCACGGATGATTCGAGCTCTGCATATGTTATGATCCTAGAGCCTCCACACTCACTAGATCTAATATCATTAGATTATTTTTTAATGGGGTTATATTGAAGGCTTAGTTTATCCAAACACAGCTTCAGTATTTACTCGTGATCTAAATAACGCATTTGTGAAGCACCTCATCAGTTTTAATAATACTACTAGCACAGTAAATAATCTTGAACGCGAAGTTTATACAATCGTTATAATCCAATATTAAAGCCTGGGTTGCCTTTTTAAAAATAGAATTTGAGAGTAACTACCGCAGAAGTATTATATATGATAATTTTTAGAAGGGTATTCACTGACTAATGTTGTTTTTTTGTTTTACAGTTATGTTGTAAAATAAGGACTTGTTAAATCTAAAATAATAATTATCACAAGCTCAAATCTAATATACAATAAGAATATACACCTTATTAAACGTGTAGGTTTTAAGCTATTTGACCTACAGACTAGAAGCTTGGGTCGCAAATAATTAGTACTCTTGTATCCATTATATATAGCTTTGAAATACATGTTGACTGATTAATTATTCATTCTTATACCAGTAATGTAGCAAACGGCAATTCAGTTGCAAATAATCTCATTTCCTCAAGCATATAGGAATAACTTTACCTGTTGTGGCTTCTGCATGAGCTTATACTATATACATATATTTAAACAAGTTTCTCAACTCTCAATATTTGTGCAATGTATATCATATTCATTGTTTGTAAACATGAGAATCAAAAGAGTATATAGATGAAACTGGAATATTTTTATGGACTCAGAAACAATCGTGTTCCCATGATGCCGGTAATTTATATATCACTTTCAAGTTAAATTTCTTCGGGATATTGTTGAAGTTTAGAAGATGTTAAATTTTCAGTCACGTTTCTTTTCAAGTGTGAAGATGAATCATAGTAAAATTAAACGAACTTTTAAGGGTAAAACGTTCTTAATAATATGATTGAACCATCCTTTAATTTCTAGCATGTACACTTGATACAGATTATCCTACAGGAGAATGCAGCTTTTATGTTAGTATAAGCTGTTCTCAAAAATAAATATACAGTCAAGTACAAATAATGGAACATTTCACAAAAGACCGCATAAGTCTAAAAAACAGCTAATTGTTCTGAAACGACAGAAAGGACACAAAACTTATTCTCTATTAATATGGGAATCTCTGGAGGTCTGGAGAAGGATTCGATTTCCCGACAGTTATTATTCGATCGTTTTGATTGGAATGTTGACTCTTCCTTTATTACGGCCAGTTTCATAATCCCATTCTAGGTGGTACTTTAATTAAAGGTTCTTTTAGATTGAAGGGTCCTTCAACTTAGTGTTTAAAGTGAAGTGGTCCCAGAATCAATTTTTAACGGTTTCTTAAGTAAAGGTTCGTTCAAGGCATTGAAAGAAGGTTGGCACATCTGGCTGTAGTTTGAAAGTTTCTGACAAGTACTACGAACAATATTCTGTACTCTTCCAATATTTGTCATTATAAAAAGAAACCAAGTGTTTGTTTTGTCGCTGACATTTATTTTGGCTCCATCTTTGATGGCGTATGTTGTGTTTTCTATTTGCCAATTTAATTTTCCAGTTTTTCATTTTAATTATTGCATTCAACAATTATTTTTATTATTTTTAGTCCAGTAGCCAGGTGAAAATTCGGTTTATTATTTCCTTTCCAAAGTTAATTGATGAGATGCATCAAAGAGTTTTGCAATAAAGCTTAGTGAACGTCAGCTTCGGCTTGGTAGGTGAGATAAGTGACAGTCTCCTGTCTGAAAATTTGTAAGCTGATTGCTAATACACAGCTGAAATATATGAAAAAAAGTCAGCTAGCAGTGAGTCGAAGAAAACCTGATTAGTTGATGCAATAGGTGCTTTCATTTAACTCCTACGTAATAACTTCCAAAGTATCAGCTGACGGTATTCCACTGAGATATAGCCAGCTGACTTTTATACGAGGTATGACTATCAAATAACGAGACGGGGTTACGTAAACAGGTTTTATTATAAAACTTATTCTACATTCAAATGCTCCCATTCAATATACTACCCTCCCCACGCCGCAAACCTTTCCATATGTTCATTCCATTGATCAAAGCAGTGCAATTCTGTTTCAGATCAAATTAAAGATCAGAAGAAAAATAAGTTTCCATAAAAATGATATTACAAAACATTGTTATGGAGCAATTATCTGCCGAGTGGTTATTAGTGCATTAATCTAAGAATTGATACATTTTCTGAGTCTTGATATGCCCAATTCACCCAACAGCTTTTCCTGATGTAGCTGTTCATGATATTATTTTGGTTAGGGTCAACTCTAAATAATAAATAGCAACGTCATAATTTAATATATGATTGATAAGTTCAGGGGAAGTAGGTTTGGATTAAAATAAAATCCTAGATCTTCTATCTCTGATACTATTCCAATCGGGTGGTTTTCAAGGAAATGTTGGAAACAAGTATGCATCGTTTTCCAAAAAAGTAATCTTGTAGCATTTATTCACGTCCAGAAATAAATTTTTTCACAATAATCAACTAGTCTATTCAAAACCCTTAGTATCAATTGAGAAACTGCAATATCATTTATTTTGGAATATATTTCTTTAATTTTCAAATATATCGTTGATGTAGATCAAGTGGGATCCTCGAGCTACAGCTGGATAATTGAAAGGTGATATATATTTACCTATGTACCTACTTATGTACCATCGGAATAGATTGTATACCGATTGCTCCAAGTTTATCCAATTGAATGATCAATTTTATCAAAAATACTACTGAAATTAGTACACATAACACAAACTTTAAACCAATTTTCCATATATTCAAATAGATTCGCTATGAATTAGATTTCAACTGAATATTTGTACACAAAGTCATATTGCCTTTCATTAATAATGTACTTAACATCTGTAATGAAGTGATCGCAATTATAGCATTCAACATAATTATAACAAAGTATCACTTGAACTGCGATTTTGATTTCACAAACATGAGTTTTTATATAAAAACAACAGGTATTTTCAATTATCACTCTAAACTGGAGGATATAATAAATCATTTTAACGTTACTGGAAATGCATAGATATTGAAATCATTTTTAAGCTCATATTAAGTACGGTCATAAAATGCCGAACGCTTGATTTATAAATGACATCGAGCGTTTAAAATTAAGTTTAATTAATTCATTTCGAAATATATGGAATCAATTTTCTTCTAACCCAATGTATATTTATAAATATGATCTTCAATTTCACTGAGTATGCTCAAACGACGAAATAATGTATGATAATTGGTTTCTCCCAAATTTTTATAGTTGTTAAATTGACAGAAATTACTGGATAGATTTTCGGCTCCTGCAATTATTCTAATAGAACAATTTAATAAACCTTCGACTTTTTCTACAAAAAAATTTTCAATACTTCATAATAGGTGCAATTTTCAAATGAAATTCATACCAGAAAAAAGGATTGAAACAAAATAGCAATGAAATATATAACAAATTCTTTCTGAGCTACTATCATATTGTTTTTATCACAGAAAAGAAAAGTGTATTTATTACCTCCTTTTTTCCCACACAAGCAGTGCCGCGAGAATCCAAGGCGCTGAAAGAAAGTCTTTTTTTTTCACAGTCAAACATGACCTTTGTTTACTGACAAAATAATGAGAAAAATATACATGAAATATTTTTTTAAATGACTTATTTTTTCCATATTCATTCATTGATTGGTTATTTATCGTGAAACAAATTTCATTTATTGGATTAATACCTCATTGATACTAAAGTTTGAACATCTACTTTCAACATTAATTTCAAATGTTTCATATTGCACACCTATCATGCGTCCTTCCGATCCGACTACGATCTTACAGTCCGATTAGTCTCTGAGAAGGAAAAGACACTATAGCTTCAACAGTGTAAATCACACGTGTCCAATCACACTCCTACACGACTCCGATCAGAGATCCGATTGTGTTCGCATCATGCAGTCTATTCGTCTAACGGCTGCAAGACGCCTGTAGGTTGGAATTTCTGATAAAATTTTGGAGTTTTGCAATGTCGGATATAAAACCAGTACTGTATGACCAGACCAACGAGCAGTACCCGAAACTCCGACCACAAAGACATAATATGGAAAAAAGTTGCGTGGAAATTAAATGTCAAAAGTACAGGAAAGATTAGATATAATCCTCACTTGACACATAAACACAATTAATTACAGATAAGATGAAAAATTGCATTGAATAGGAAGTACATTGTATTGGTGTAATAAATTAGGACGATAATACCAAAATTGAATCTTGAGGGCCTCATGCTCTTACCATCCTACGTTGAAGAATTGTTTAAACTGCCCCCCCCCCGAAATTGAATGTTTCGTGATTTTCCTTTCCGTAGCGACAGGGAAAGTTCTGAAGACAAGATCTCTCCTCCCAAATCGTATCATCAATTCTATCGGTTAGTGAGCACATTGTAGCCTTCGTTATTTTGGATGAAATTATGCAGCATGGCTAAATCGCAATTGGTGAAATTTTTGAACATGGAACAGAACCTTCGCGATTTCAATTTCAATTTCAAAGCGACTTATTTTTTCAAGATAACTGTCGGGACAAAAAACCGCTTCAAGATGAATTGAATTTATTTATTTTTAATATATTTCAGACAATGAAAATTTACATTCAGAGTTGTACAAGAATTTTGTTTGTATTTTGTGTATAGAGTTCATGTTTATGTAGCACATTCGAGATAATGTTTAGCAGCGACCTACCTACGATCTTGGTGGAAAATTAACACTCATTAGCCATTAAATGATCCTGGTACTGAAATAACTGTTTGTTACATATCATATCGACAATTTGATATATTTTTGAGATATTTTCTTCTCTTAATTTCATTTTATCAAAGTACTTCCATTGAAAGTCTCATTAGTACTAAGATTTCCTCAAAATCAAAGTTTGTTGCTGTTTATTTATGACAAACTTGTTTTACCTGAGCTAACATAGTTCTTACTTTACTAGTTGATCCTGATATAAGTACGCACACTCTAGAATAAACTAGTACGGCCTAGTCTGAGGATTATATATCTGGAAAATTAAAATACATAGATTAACTAAATAGAATTGATTGGGAAGATTTGGGAAGAATTGATTTTATTAAAACAATAATAATTTGTCGGTAAACGCTATGGATTCTTGGTAATACAAACAATCATAGTACAACAAATAATAAGTGTTTTTTTCAGTCAAAAACTTTTTTCCTTCATTGTTTTTGATCTGCGTATCGGCTTAACGAAGGTTGAACGTAGGAGGAACTTTATAATGTAGTGTAATACGTGAACAGTTATTTTTAAACTGCAGTCATTAACTAAATAAGTTACGCACGGCTGACAACTAGACGCAAAATGCGTTTAAAACAACAAATCTAAATCCCACATGTACAAATCCTGACATTTTTGCTCAATAACTTTTCGACTCTGCTCAATAGGTTTAGACTAGGCCGTACTAGTTTATTTTAGAGTGTGCATATTCATTTCAGGATTGACTACTTTGGCGTTGTTCGGACTAGGCTATACTATATATGTATAGTTAATCCTATCGCGTATACGAAGAACTAGTTTGGTCTAGCCATAACTAGTTTGTTTCGAAATCGGGTTTGGACGATAAATTACACCTAAATTTTATTTCATCTATTGATTCCCCAGTTATTTAAGAAATATAAATAAATTGTTCTCATATCACTACTATTACAGAGAAAATCTGCTAGGATATTAATTTATAGAATCACCTTTGGTATGGCGATGATACAAAAAAATTCCATGTATACGCCTAATAAATCTTAAATTATTTATACAACCATACGAGTATAAAGAGAAACAACTTGGAAAGCAATTTCAATTTTTTTGATTTGTTTGACAATCAGTTCATGATTGAAAAAGTGAAAAACAAATGTATTTCTCGCTTCAAGTCCTAAAGTAAAGAAAACAAAGTTTCATATTGAATGAAAATATGAAACTGGCGCACTATTTCTTAAAATTCGTTCAAAAACAGTTATGATATACTCTGGAAATAGTACTACGTAGGTATATATTATATTACCGTAAAAGAATATAATGCAGTTATTTCAATGCAGTTATTTCATAGAATACCCAGTTACTCCATGAAATGACTGATTGTGTGTTTCAAAGTGTGTAATATGTTATTAATTTGACATTTTAACTAGTTATTCTATGAAGTAACTAGGTATTCTATGAATTAACTAATGAGACACAGTTAAAGTGTGAATTAATCAATTTATTTGAAATGAAATAACTATATATTCTATAAATGAACTTATGATAGACAATTATACTTCTATTGTACACGTCCTCCTAGAACACCCTGTAGTAATACTCCTAATCACTTATCACGTGCAAGTTTAAAGAAAATGATTCACCCTCTCGTCGATCCTGCCTGGCTCGTTTCGTTCGTGTGTCATTATACTTCTTGCGCTTATTTCGTGCAGGTAAACAACGCAAAAAACGAATATCGTGTTCTTATCAGTAGCAAAAAATTTATTCCAACGGTGTTTTCAGTTTAAAAGTGATTGTGCATAGAATTAAAAGAATGCCGAAAGGAAAGAAAGCCGAGAAAAGAAAACAGAAAGTGATTTCCGGTATTCGAAGGAAAATGAAGAGACTGGAGGAAAAACTAAGGGAATATGATTCAAGTAAGTTCACAGTTAATACAAATACAAGTATGTTTTAGAAAAGCAGCGAAAGAGACACCATATATTAATCGTATGATTAATATATTCGGCATGGGTTAGTCTACCTTGTAGACACAAAAAAAAAAAAAGCCACGATAACCCAGCATAGTTTTTGACTTATGCACGCCGAGTCTCGCATCAGCAACGGTCAGCGTGACGTGGCAACATATGATTCTGTACGTTGGTACTTCCAATACGTTACAAGAATATTAAACAAAATGGTGCCTAATGTATTATTATGGTGCCCAAAATTCTAAAATAACCAGATATCCGCTTATTTTACAGTCTTTTTTAAGACAATACAAACGTTATGCCTACACAATACGTATTAACACAGGCCTTCTTCAACAGGTTCAGAATCTGAATCCTCTTCATACGCGGATAGCAACTCATCTAGCTCCGGCACTACTTCGGATAAAAGCGCTAGAATGGGAGAAATTAAAACCATTCTTGGGGAGGATCCGACTGAGGAAAAAATTTATGGAACGGAAATATCCTCAGAGTTGGCCAACCGCTGGGAAAGCTATCTCCAGAATGGCATAGACAAGGAAACAAAAGCTAAACTTTTTGAAAACAGCCTTGTACCGAGCAACTGCTCCTTGTTGGAAGCGCCAAAAAATAACCCTGAAGTCCAGACTGTCATTTCTGCTTCAAAAAATAAAAAGGATAGTTTCTTAGCAGAATTACAAAATCAGTTGGGAAAAAGCATTTCCGTGCTTGGTACTGCCCTTTCAAGAATGCTGGAAGCAAAACAAAGTGCCGAAGACCCCGATCCAAATATTACCAATATGGTGGAAGCGGGAAAAATGCTCTGCGCGGTTCACCACGCCATTACCAACCACAGAAAATTTTTACTATACCATAATTTTAATCAAAAGGTGCAGAAAGTGGCATCTATGCAATTAAGAGACTCCACTCTTTTTGGGGAAGACTTTGGCGAAAAATGTAAGTCCGCCAAAAATATAGAGACTGCAGCAAAGGAACTAAAGCCCCAGACTTCAAAAAACCTGAAGACCTACGCCTCCAAAGATCGATGGAAGACACAACAAAACAGAGAAGGGAGGAGAGCAGTCAAATCCAGCAAAGCCATGACCTTCAAGCGCCGGAACGAGAGAGAGGCTCCGGAAAATCGGAGACAGGGGCACAGCTCCTACAGACGTCGTCAGATATAGAGGTAACCTCTAACACAAAACTGGCTGGACGAATAAGGCTTTTCTTCGAGGAATGGGAGAAAATAACAACCAACGGTAAAATTCTAGGTTGGGTTAAAGGTTACAGAATACCTTTTAATGCAACTCCTGTTCAAAAAAGGCCTCCAAAACCCCCAAATTTAAGTGGGAAACTAGAAAAGTCTTATTCAGACAGCATTACCAAACTTATTGATATGGGAGCCGTCAAAGAAGTGACTAAATGTAATGGGCAATTCTTATCTAGTTATTTTTTAAGAAAGAAACCCGACGGCAACGACAGGTTTATACTTAACCGTAAAAAACTAAATACATTTATAACACCGCCCCATTTCAAACTGGAAGACAACAGAACGGCAAAAAATCTTATCTCACAGGACTGCTATCTAGCTTCAGTTGATCTAAAAGACGCATACTTCTCGATACCCGTAGCCACTAAGCAGAGAAAGTATCTTAGATTTCAATTCAAAAACAAAATTCTAGAGTTCCAGTGTCTTCCTTTTGGCCTTGGCACTGCTCCTTACGCATTTACCAAAATTTTAAAACCAGCTATTGAACATTTAAGGGCGAAAGGTCTGTCCTCTGTAATTTACTTAGATGACACATTGCTCATTGGAAAAAGTAAAACAGAATGCCGGGATAATATAAATCAGACATGTAGTCTTCTTCAAAGGCTTGGTTTTGTAGTAAATAAAGAAAAAAGTTGTCTCTCTCCTAAAAGAGAAATAAAATTCCTAGGATTCATTTTTAACACACAAAAAATGACAATGCGTCCAACTACAGATAAAAAATCAAAAATTACTGCTATGGTAAAAGCAATCTTAAAAAAGCGAAAAATAAAAATTAGAGATTTTTCCAAATTTGTCGGTCACTTGGTTTCAATTTGTCCAGCCACACAGTACGGGTGGCTTCACACAAAACAATTCGAGAGGGAAAAATATTTAGCTCTGAAAGTCAGTGGTGGAGATTATGATAAAATTATGAAAATATCTCCTAAACTGAAAAGTGAATTTTTGTGGTGGTTAAATAATATAAAAGATTGCGAAAATAGCATTGCAATTCCGAAGTACACACATACGTTGTTTACAGACGTGTCCAATTCAGGATGGGGGGCTTTTTACAATGGTCAAAATGCAAATGGTTTCTGGGATTCATTTGAAAAACAGAGGCACATTAATTACTTAGAATTAAAAGCGACATTTTTTGGTCTCAAGACTTTTTTCAAAGATTTACGAAACAGTCACATATTGCTTCGCATAGACAATACGACGGCGGTGTCCTACATAAACCGAATGGGGGGTGTTAAGTATAAGTATCTAAATGATTTAACTAAGGACATATGGCAGTGGTGTGAGGAAAGAAATATCAAAATATTTGCTTCATATATTAACTCAGAGAGCAATGTTTTGGCAGATAAAGCTTCGAGATCCAAAGAAATAGATACAGAATACTCAATGAATGTCGAAGCCTACAAACAAATTGTCGAAAAATTGGGTTGCCCAGAAATAGACTTATTTGCTAGCTATCTTAATAATAAGTGCAAAAAATTTGTTTCTTGGCACCCTGACCCCGAAAGCCAAAATGTTGATGCATTTACACTCTCTTGGGAGAATATTAAAGGATATATTTTTCCCCCGTTCGCCTTATTACCGAAAGTTCTAAGTAAAATAGAGGCCGATAGAGCAGAATGCATAGTAGTTTTCCCTATATGGAAATCCCAATCATGGTTTCCAAAACTAGAAAGTCTCATGAGTTCCACACTAATTAGATTACACCCAAGTCCTAATTTGCTTTTATCCCCTTTCAGAAAGCCTCACCCACTGTGGCCCCGACTTACCCTGGGAGCCGCGATTTTATCAGGGAAGCCTTCAAAATGAAAAATATATCAGGAAACGCCGCAGACCTGATGCTTAAATCTCTTAGTGAGAATACAATCAAGCAGTATAATACAACATATTCAAAATGGTGGGAATTTTTCGAAGGGAATAAGCAAAAATTTTTTCAACCTACTGTTCACAATATTCTTGAGTTTTTAAGTCAACAATTTCAAAATGGCTCAAGCTATTCGAGCATCAACACTCACAAGTCTGCACTAAATCTTATCTCAGAAGCAGGGAAATCAGACACTGTGGAACGGTTTATGAAAGGGGTTTTTAAAACTCGCCCAAGCTTTCCAAGATACGACGAGACTTGGGACCCATCTCCGGTACTAATTATGTTAGAAAAACTTTACCCATTGCATACTCTTGATATGAGCCAACTTTCAGTAAAGCTAGTTGTACTGTTAGCCTTGACCACAGCCCAAAGGGTGCAGACCTTCTCTAAAATAAAAATAAGTAATATTGTGAGCTCGGATACAGGAATACAAATAAAAATAACAGATATTGTGAAAACCTCGGGGCCGAAAAAACCTCAACCACTCTTAAAGTTTTCCTTCTTCAGGGATAATCCAGCGCTTTGCGTTTGCTCTACCATTCTACACTATATCGAACGAACAAAAAGTATCAGGGGTAGCGAAGACTACCTTATTTTAACTGCCAAACGACCATATCACTGTGCTACGACTCAAACCCTCAGTCGCTGGATCAAAAATGGATTAAAAATGGGGGGAGTTGACACTAAAAAATTTAAAGGGCACAGTACCAGACACGCTGCTTCTTCGGCTGCCCTCAGATCTGGGGTAAATATCGAGAGCATAAGAAGTGCAGCTGGGTGGTCTGAAAAGTCAGATACTTTTTGTAAATTCTATAACAGGCCTTTGGTAGGCACAGAAACGTTTTCTAATTATATTGAAAACTTAATAAAAAACAAATGAAAAAGTTTTTGTTCGGTTTTGCATTCTATGACAAAAATATACAATGTTTTGTTCATTCATGCAAGTATGTTATGTTAGTTCATAGTATTAATAATACTAAAAACGAAAAGGGTTTATAATTAATTTTAGATTTAAAATTTTGGGATGTACTTTTTTGTTACACAAATGTTACTTTTCTGGGAAATAAAAATGAATAGAACTGTAATAAGACTATTTTTATTCTGGTCAAGATCGCCTCTACAATCTTCTCTAAACATCTACAGGGTGTTCTAGGAGGACGTGTACAATAGAAGTATAATTAAGGATTAAACGACTTACCTTAAGGATGTTCAATCCTAATTATACGATATTGGACACGTCCTCCTAGAACAAACCCACCCAGGAAGCAAGTGACTTGGGTTGTCAAAACGAAAGGTAATAGTACACCCGCCCCAGAGGCGATCTTAGTACAGAGGCGAAGTATAATGACACACGAACGAAACGAGCCAGGCAGGATCGACGAGAGGGTGAATCATTTTTTTTAAACTTGCGCGTGATAAGTGATTAGGAGTATTACTACAGGGTGTTCTAGGAGGACGTGTCCAATATCGTATAATTAGGATTGAACATCCTTAAGGTAAGTCGTTTAATCCTTAATTAAAATGAAAAAGAAGCAATTTATCTAATTTATGCAGTGTATAAATGGTATTTATAGAAATATACCATAAAATCATTTGTTACAAGGATTACTAAAATGACACTTGGAATTACAAAGAACATTATTTCTAAAACAAAAAAAATTTGTTGGCATTTTGGGTTTTACTAGAACATTTTTCAAATCCCTGACCAGTACCCAAACTTTTAGCTGTAGAAACCGGCCGGAGTGATATTTCTACATCCGGTACTTCTTCGATTTTAATTAATTTTCATTCGCAGACACTAATCTGGGATCGGGAATATCATTGTTTTTTGCGGCCGTTTCTTGAGTCCAATTGGAAAAATCCTTCTTCGGTTATTTTTATGATGTTAGCTAAAATAGATTTGGCACACCTCCTTTTCCTGTGTCAACTTCAGGCAATGGGATACGGATGGTAAAACCCACTGAGGCTTCAGAATGAGATTTATCCGACATTAATTTTATATTTTTCGCTTGAATCTCCAAACACTTTTTAGACTTTTCTCTTTCTCTTTGAACATTAAGTTTATTAAAACACATAAATCACATTTGCATATTTTCTGCTCATCTTCATCATACTTTCGTGATGGGATTATATAAAACTGTTCGTTCAACTACTTTTTCATTATCAGTTTGAGAAGAAAAATTTATTGCAGTCAAAGTATATTGCAATTGATCTTCGTCGATCAAGGAATTAATTGTATTCTTCGGAATGGCAGTTGTTGACAGTCCAACTCTAGCCGCTCAACGAAACATAGCATCGTAGGGAGACCTTCCAATACCAAAATGTTGCTTTATACATTTGTATTTTTGTCGTCCTTCAAAAATTATTTTTATTTGAATTCGAAATTGATAGCATATTACACACTCTAACGGATATGATCAGTTATTTTATGGAATAACTAGGTATTCTATTAAATAACGGACTTCATACTTTAACGTCAACATTTAAACCGTTTGTTGCAGTGAAAATAATTACAGATGATTTATTAGTATATAGTTGTGCGGTTATTTTATAAAAACTTGATGATTGGTCATTGTGCATGGAAAAATCGATGAAACTCTTGAAAAAGATCAAACAAACAACTATAAATAGATTCGATAAAGGGGAATTACGTAAATTTGGAAATATTTTGCCTGCATAGCTATAAGTACCAAGTTTCTCCCAAAATTATCATATGGATCTTACCGTCTAAAATTACCTCGCCATCGTGTTTCCTATAATAATCTAATAGGTAGATTTCGACTGAGCCATTTGGTTTTCTTTAAATTGTAATTTTTGCGAGAGCACTTAATCACTGTAATATCATTTCACTTTCTGTTTCGTGATAAAATAATAACATAGGGATGTTCGTAGCATTGCTATTATATTATTAAAGCGAAAAGGTCGAGCTAAATCATAGAAAAATCTCTGTATTTCACAATTTACATTTTATATTTTTCTAATCACAAAAGATGTCCTCATTATCCCTATTATATCATCACAATGTTGAAATAATAATCAAGGAAAATAATGTTTGCTTTGTATCAAAACTTTTCTCCAATTTTATTCGTTTCAGTGTTGTTGTTGTTGATATCACGAGTATACCGACATTCAATATCATTGATATATAATCGTTGTAAAACAATGTTTCAACGTTATTTCATAATCACAAGTTATCACACACAAAGCGACTTGTTGTATCCTAATTGGTTTATCTGTCAAAGTAATTGAGATAGATAAATCAGTTTAACAGTTGTTCACCTGGTAACAAAAACATGGATGTAAACTTATTTGAATAGAAAATGTCAGCACACTTCTACATAAGACCTTGTTTATTAAAAATGTTTCACCGTATAACATATGTCAGGATCTTTGAAAAGTGATACAGCTTTTTCAGTATCTTGATTTTCGAATTTCAACGAATTGACGTAAATTTCAATTGTATCTATTCAAAAACATAAAAATATAGTAAACCAGCAATCATTTGAGCTTAATATCGAACATAATATTATTGACACAATCAAATCAAGTTTATAGAATGTCATCAACTCCACGTCGTAACTTAAATTTGTTATGAACTCTTGAAGGTGAAGAGGAAAGACTTCTAAGCACATTACTAATACTTATATCACACTTCAAATCCGTTACAAGCTTTGAAAGCCCCGAATTTGGTTGATAATACCACTTTTAATTCGGTATTGTTTAATTTATCAAAATAAATAGCTTTTATTGAAATTGAAAACAAATCTATCTAGTGTCTATCTTAACCTGAGTGGTAGTGACCATTCAGTGATCACGGACAATTGCATTGAGTACTAGATCAACGTATTTTATCTCTTTCGATCTGGTTTCGTTGCGAGGGATTTCCAAACGGTTTTTTCGGAACCCGTTCTAATTGCCGTAAATTAACCATGGACAGAGTCGGCTTTATAAAATTCTGTAAAGCAACGGAATTTGTATCTATCTCTCCTCCAAAACAACAGTTGATAGCCTGATCACACAACATAAATCAATTAAAATAAAAGAAATCGATACCAAATGTGGGCGTTAAATAACTCTAACACAGCGCCTGGTTATATCAAACGTATGTCCAACAATACCCAATTCACAAATCAAAGAAAAAATCCAAAAGATGTGAATAAAAACGGTATCGAAAATGACATTACTAGGAGTAGGAATACCTGAAACAGATTATAGCCACGTATTAAGCTTTAGGAGATAAATTTTCATCTCTCCCATTGAAAATAAATCTATTCCACAATCTTTTGTGATTAAAAACGATAACACCACCTACCGATTATTTCTTCAAATCGATGGATTGAATTGTAAATTCACACGTAAATCCATAGGTCGCGAAATATCCGCCTGTTTGGAACAAAGACCAAATGAAAATATGGAACAAAAGTGCTACAGAAGAAACAGAGAACACAGAAAACATAACAGAAGCCACACCAGAGAAAGCAACAGAGAATATTCAGCCACAATCATAGAAAATATCCCCAAGAGTTCATAACATACCTCAAACACTCATAACAACAACCTTGTCAAATGTCGTCAAATTCACTAAATTTAAGTACTGACATCCCTATCACTACAAAAAGACAAATTTCAACATCACCCGAATGTTTAGATAGCCCTCCCATCACTTTTGCTCAACTTACTGAGACACTAAAATCAAAAAGAAACAAAAAAATATATAAGTACTAGTGAGAAAATCTGCTCACCTCACTAAAGACAATCAAATATCAGATTGAAAACCAAAGCTCACCTTTCGTTATAAATTTCAATGAGATCTGCGATTTTCTACAAAACACTATTAATGGTGCAAACCCTGAAATAATCGCAGAAGATTATTCAAACGAACCATCTAAATTACTTGAAATTCTCAATTTTATCTATAAAAACATACAAAATAAAACCTTAAAACTCCAACTATCAAGAAGAAAATTATTCACTACCAACATCCCAACCACAGAATTAACAACTAACAACGACACATTATCTCAAAATAATATTTGGAACAAATTAACAAAAGAAACGTCGCCTTTATGTCAAACATGCCAAACCAGACTCACAGTAAAGCATCTTCGAATCGAATGTCCTCAAAAGAGCACAGAAGACGCTAGAAGCCAGGGAAAAGTTTTAAAAAAATTCTCTCTTCATCCGAATGAAGTGCCATGTTATCTTAAAGACCCAAATTTAATTAGTTGATGCCAGATTATATATGTTTAAATGAAAAAAAATCATCGAAAAGCATCTACTGCTGTCGAAAATTGTAATTCACTTAATTTTAAATAGTGTAGTATATAAACTGATATGGTGTTCTGTATGTATAATGATATTATTTATAGCCATGACTTGGAAAAAAGGACCAAATTATTAGGGACAGCACTCAAATTTCTGCATTTTCCGATTTGAATTATTTTTTGGTAGCTATAGCCATCTTACATCTTGATATTTCGAAGAAGATTAAGATTATTACAACAGCTATAAACACTCAAGATTTTCAGTGAAATAGCAAGAAAATTGAATAAAATGGATCTGATTAATTACAGTGTGTAGGACACCAAAATGGCATACATTCCCACATGGGGTCATTTTACTCAGTATATATGATGATATCGGTGTCATTGCTTTTAAGACCTCGTATCATTGAGAGTCCGCGTAGGATACCAAATGAGTGCAATTAGGTCTCGTATAGTTGACATTTACTGAAAACTATTGTCTAAATGAAGTTACTCAAGATATTTTCAAAAACTGCTTTTGTCGGAAATAGCCGGAACAAAAGTTGTTAATAGATTACTTTAATATATTTTTTAGAATAAATTGTAAATTCTTCAAAAAACGTTGCGATGGAGACAATTTAGTTTTTTCATTATAAACATATTTCCAATGTAAGTAAATACCACATTCTTATTTTATGCTAAACATTCCCTTATAGAAATAGGAAATACTGAAGGTGCTTCGAGGTCTATCATTAATATAAATTGAACTGACAAAGGAGAGAAGCAAACCTTTGAGAAGAGAAGCTGATCGGTTGTCGGCTTAGCAAAAACCATGTCTCACCGAAACCATGGAGACATAGCAGCTGAAACGGACCAAACAACACAAATATAAGTCATACAACTTGTTAAAAAGTGCGTAATTAACCATTACTGAAGTCATTGCAGGCATGCCGACGAATCATCGTTTCAAATTTTGGTCGACAAAAGTTCATTCGTCTGATGGCTCCCAGTTGAGCAGTTACATCTACACTACCTTGTAGAGATTAATAACTGGTTTGTGCCATAGTGTTATCTTTCATCTTAACTGAAGGCGTGGAGCGTCTATCATTGTGCAAGGGACCATGAGGCAAGACCAATACAAACGTGTACTAGAAATATAGTTACTGCCACAACTTGAAGAGTGGTTTCTTAATAATTCATCATGCCACAAATAAAAAAGTATAAATAGTTTTTCCGTTGAGAAAGAACAAGGTCAAAATATTCCTGTGCTGATTTATGTTTTAAACTGTTGATTGTAGTATCCTGATAATGAAATATTATAAATAGAAAATATAAAAACCTAATAATCAATTTTCAACCTAGTGTAAACAAATAAAAACAGCTTCTCTATCAACTCAATTTACTGTTAATATACGGTCCCATCAAATTCCATTGAGTATTAGGAAAATGTGGACTCATTATTTCATGAACCATTTGCTGCAAAATGCTGCATGCGCGAACAACTTTTGTTGAATTTGGCTCGTCTTGAAAAATCCATGATCCGTCGCCTGTTACGATCTAATAGATGTCTTTTTAAGTACTGCGATTACACTTTTTCGGCATTCCTTTGCACCAATTAGCACGAGTTTTTTTCAACGATTTTCAAATTATGAGGTATCCAACGCGAAAAAATCTTTTTGGCAGCCAATATTGAATGTATACGAGTGAAACTAATGCCAAATTATACCTCAATCTCACTATATGTCACAAGACGATCTTGCAATATCAGTTTACGTATAGCATCGATGTTTTCTGGTCCTACAGCTAATTGTGGATGACCTTCACGAAATTCATCCTGTAGCAATGTGCGACCACCGCACGAAAATGTTAGCGATTCAATTCAATTTTTTGACAAAGATAAATGTTTCAAGTATCTGTAAACAACTCAAATGCCACTCGTATGACAAACACTTGCTGAATACACTGTTTCCGGCACCACTACACCAACACTCACAATTACACTGTCTGACGCGCGCTTCGATAACCAAGTTATCGTCTTCAGAGACTGAAGGTAAACTAACTAGTTTATCTTAGTGTTGTTGGTGGTGTAAACAGTGTATTCCGCCTGAATATCACCGACGGTTCCAGAAATTCAAACTTAATGTCAGATTTGACATATACATATCCCTGTAGCCA